>NC_092798.1:48558473-48614440 GCF_918797505.1 Bemisia tabaci
CATTTAAGCACATGTCGTATTTTAGCAGAACTGGTTATTTTGTCATATCTCCTCTTATAATTGCTCAATTTATAAAATCAAGGGTATCCTCGATGTTGAGTTCACTCAGTAGATTCCACTCAAACACGAAATTCATCAAATTTGAGACCTTTTAAAATTCTCCATTTTTTGGATGATATGGGCGTTTCCAATTAAATTTGGTGGTATCACATCATTTCGGTTAGTAACCTAATTTATTGGGATACTACCACAACTGATTGGAAATGCCCATTCATACAACAACCCCTACCTCTATTTTTCCATGTATCATTGTTCCTAGCCGTGTATTGAGCAGTTTAACCGGGTCGATGCGAAAAGTTACACGGAGGACACTAAACCATTGGGACGGGTGCGTATTTATTGAAGGTGGACACATGTCATAATAAACGGGCCGGGATTGATACCACGCCGGCGGAGGAAGATAAATGGTCGAGCGTCGAGCTGGAGACAGGAGTAACGGGCAACTCGGGACTTCGGGAGTCGGCACGTGACCACGCATGGTGCGCATCGAATTGAATGCGTTTTGATTAATTCTTTCAGCAGATTTACCAGAGCTCCACTTCCGTGCTGAGGAAAAACGTAGTATGAACCTTTAGGGGTTGCCAACATTTTTTTCAATAAAAAAATGAATTTAAGGGGGTAATTGCGAATATATTTTTTTTTTAAATTTTCAGGCAATTTTCTTCGCAATGAGAATTTGTATGCACGTTTCTTATTGCTTCATCTGAAGGTGGTTAAAGAGCTGATTTCACAGTATTTTTTATAATTTTTTTCTGATGTGGGAAATAGTGTAAAAATAGTTTTAACAGTAAGAAAATGGTGCATTAGGCGGTGCGCCTAGTGAAGTCATTTCCCATTTAAACACTCGTATTTTAGCAGATTAGATCTTTTTGTCATATATTTCCAAAAATTGTTCAATTCATGAACTAAGGGTATTCTTGTGTTCAGTTCACTTATTAGTTTCCACTAAAACACGAAATTCATCAAATTTCAGAAACCTGCAAATTCTCTATTTATAATTTAAAATATCTGCAAATTTCAAGGAAAAATATGCATAAATTCCCCGAAAATACGCTTTATGTCCTAGAAAATTTGGCAACTCTTGGATGCTCATATGGCGTTTTGCCTTAATATGGCAGAGGTTCATTCCGTTTGCAGGATCGCGATGATCCGGACGAATTAAGAGGGTATTGTCGGAGGCGAGCGTCCGTTTGATAGCTTCATTGCGAATGTGCAGTGTGCAGCCACCTTGCTTAAAGCACCTTGACAGGTCGCCACGTCGGAGGATCATGCCGGGATATTGCTTCATAACTCGGAGCCTTTGATTTTTCAATTGCTTGGGGTGAATGCGAACGGTTCATGTCTTTTACCGTGCCGAATGTTGCGAGATAAAACGAGTCAATTGTGAAGCTATGAAAAGATGTATCTCAATTGGACTACATTTTGCAATGGAGAATTCGCATGCAAATTTTTTATTGCTTCATCTGAAAGTGGTTAAAGAGGTGACTTCACAGTATTTTTTAAAATGTTTTTCTGATATAAGAGAAAGTAAGTAGTAGTAGTAAAATAATTTTATTTTAAAGCGGTGCTTTAGCATCTAAGGCCATTTACACCTCTAAAGAAGGCAGTAATCTTAATATTTAATTTGAAAAATAGAATGAAATTGTGAATCAACCACTGTACTAATTGCGAGGGGCGTTGGTTCATTTGAAAGGTGTTGTTCTCAATGCTTCGGGAAAACTATAAATTATTTTCTGGGGTTCGTCCCCGATTTTTAAATCCCTAAAAACTCATAAATTGGATGAGGGGAAGTGGGGGTTTTTTGTTTTTTCGGAAAAGTTTTGTTGCTACGCATCTTACTTTACTGTTTGCAGTCTTTTTATCAGCTGTTTTCATTCAACAATCATCATTAAATGAGGTTACCTCCAATACTCAAATGCCATCAACTTACGTTTTTCTTTTCCCGCGTTTTTTTTACGCTTTGTCATATTATCTTCCCGCGATTTTTCTTTTCCAATTTTACCCCCAAATCGTGATTGACTCCATCTTTTTCCTATTTCCAATTTTCTCTCATCAAGTCAATAACCTCCAATTTTTCTTTCTTATAACATTCATGTGGAACAGTAAGATGAAGAAACTGGAAAAAGAAAAAACTTCTGAAACAGAAAATACGGAAAACGGAGAGAAAAATGAACAGGAACAAGAAGAAGAAAAAGCGGAAGAATTGGATGAAGATAAAAAGGGAGCAGAAAATGAAGAAGAAAAAGAGGGAGCAGAAAATGAAGAAGAAAAAGAAGAAAAGAAAAAAGGAGGAACGAAAAAGAGAAGAGTTGAAGGAAAAATTGGGAAAAAAGCAGGGCAGAAATCGAAAAAGAAGAAGCAACAATTAAAAGGAAAACAGAGTAAAGTATTTAGAAGATAAAAAACCGATACTTAAAACTTAGTTTAAAAACAAAGGTAAAAGCTTAAAAAGAAGTTTGTATGAAGATTTAAAAAAATTTTAATTTAAAGTTTACAAAATAAACTTTCAATTTTTGAAAAAAATTGTTATATTTATTACTTCAAAAAAATAATTAGGACCAATTCAAAGACAAACCAGAAAATTAAATGAAAAAAAAATAAAAAAAATAAAAAAAAAACATGTGAAAGGGAAAGGTGTACATGAAAAATAAGGGGCTGCTGAGCAGCCCTATAAGCCCCTAGTAGTAATAAAATAGATTTAAAAGTGAGAAAATGCACCGCCTAGTGACGTCATCAGGCGGCATTTCTCATTTAAACACACGTATTTTGGCAGATTAGATCATTTTGTCATATTTTGCCCAATAATTATTCAATTCATGAACCAAGGGTATCCTCGTGTCCAGTTCACCCTGTGGTCTCCACTTAAACACAAAATTCATCAAACTTCGGACACCCGCAAATTCTCTATCGGACGTATTCATTCTAAATGGAACTGTGTACACGGAAGATGGGGTGTGCTCGTTGGTGGTCGGGCCATGAGAATGAATGGGAAATATAAAGCGCCAGTGACGTCAGCGGCAACGACGAGAGAAACGAAGATCGGGAAAGCGGTCATTAACTCATGAGCCCCGTCCAAAAGGCTCTTGTCACATGCCCACGGCTCACGAGTTAGCGCTCTGTTCCTTTTGATTTCATTGAAAATCCCGCTTTTCCATTTTCTCAAAAGGAACTATACCCACTGACCACATTGTTTCTTATCCAGCCTGCACGAGCACACCCCATCTTTCCACAAGCACATGGTTCCCTTTAGCATAAATACGTCCAATTAGGAATTGCAATTTCCAGCTTTTTTTTAGAAACAACGCATGTGCCATTAGTTTCCATATCGAGGGCTAAGGAACGATACCGCCTGACTGAAACCGCGCAACTGAATGTGGCGAGGTGTGAATAATCGACTATCGATATTTCCCCACTTGCAGCTATGGTAAAGAGTCGATCATTCAGGTGTACGTTTCGAACACTCTGTTTTGTAGATCCATTTCCAAAGGTTTAAATGACAGATCAATCGATATATCGCAAACCACGCCTCGCTACTGCTCTCCACGTAGTTCAAAATTTAAGGGTTCTCCTGAAATTTATATTACTCCGTGAGATTCATCAAGGAATACTTGGCGTCAGACTGATTCAGCTTCCCCTTATTTCTACCGAAGATCATGATTGTATTCCGTCTTAAAACTTGGAAAGCGTTTTTCTGCAAGGAAGTACAGTTATTTAGCTAAAAAAGTCCTGAAAGAAAAGGAAAAAAGGCCCCGCCCATTTGGGGCCGTTCAAGTACTACGTAACGTACTCAGAGGGGAGGGGGTTTGAGCCGACGCCACGGTGCGTCACACGGTGAGGGGAGGGGGGTTAAGCCTAGCGTTATTTAACAAATTCGAGTCGAGAGGGAGAAAAACTTGTAAATAAACGCCAAAAATTGAAAATCCGGCCCTTCCCGAATTTTTTAAGCTGCTTTTTCAGCGTATTCTTAATTTTTTGAAAATGAGGGGGCACTTGAAAAAAAAAAAAAAAAAAAAAAAAAAACACATTGGATCTGGAGTCCAGACTCTTAAGAACATCGACAAGAAAAAGTACTCTTGATCCAATCAGAATCTAGTTTAAATCAAGAACCAAGCCTCTTAATTTAAGCGGATTTCGCTTTGATTCGAGCAAAAATCCGATTGAATCAAGAGTATTTTTTCTTGTCAATGTTTTCAAGAGTCTGGACCTTAGATCCAATGTGTTTTTTTTTTCAGTGGGGGGGGGTGAGGCCACGTAAACGTCACGTAATTCAAAAGGGGAGGCGTAGGGCTGCGTTACGGATGCGTTATAGGGGGGAGGGAGGGGGGTCAAAAAATTGGAAAAAGTGCGTTATGAGATACTGAAACGGTCCCTTTCTTGTTCACTCACAGAGCCTCCCTCATTTCATTCATCCAAATTTCCAGGATCCCTGGATCCACCATGACTGCACGACGAGGCAACTCCGAGGGATACCCCGGATTCCCCCTCCTCGCGGATAAAGTTGAGTAAAGTTTGACGTACGAGGCGGCCAGCTCGGAAGGCGGGAAGCTGAAAGCTCCTGGATGGGAGGCCCGCTCGGAGCCGGCGAGGAGGGCGCGCAACGGGAAACGGAATCGTCCGACGAAAGTTGAGAGGGAGTTAGCACAGATAGCGCTGGTTGACAATAATTCAGCGGATGATGTTCGGTAGTTAAAAGAAGCGCGCGTTACTTGTAAAGTTAATGCGCTCGAGCTCCTGCAGCCGCGCCAGGCGCTACGTCACAAAAATCAAGAATAATGCGTGTACACGGAACAGCACTATACCGCATCCCGCTTGCAGCCTGTTGGCTCCCCTGGGAAGAATCCAATAATTATGGAAACTCAGCCTCCTATATCCCACCCCCGCCCCAGCCCCGGCCGCCTTCCACCCTGACGTCGAGCTTGGATTTTCCTCCACCCCTCCTTCCCTCCGCTTCACCCTCCCCTTCGTCTTCCGAGATTTTCTTCGCTTTCGTTCGCGGCGAGCTCCTGCGCCCGCCTCGCGACAGGGATGCCACCCGCAGTGCTGCCGATTAAATTTGTCGAAAATTGCGCGAACGTGGAATTGGAAACTCTGCGTGCACTCTATAAGAGTCCTACCAAAGAATCCGAAGTTTTCCGCGGGTTTGCACTGAAAAAAAAGTTTGGTCGCATGAACCAAAGTTTGGTGTTCCATACCATCCATACTAATTCGGTTTGTGAAACCGAATTTTTGGTTCGCCACACCAAAATTTCGTTTCATGTAACCGAAATTCAACGGTAAAGTGAGCTGGCGAACAAAGTGTGGTCACATGAACCGAATGTTCGGTTACACGAACCTAAAGTTCAGTTTGACAAACCGAATAATTGGGATGATAAAGAACACCCAACTTTTTACTTTCTCGCTCCCATAGGGTAGAGAGGAAGTATTGTCATCCTCCAAAAAAAAAAAAAAAAAAAAGTTGAAATTTCATCATTTCTAGTCGTTTTAAGGTCCCAGGAGTAAAAATAACCATACTTGAAAAAATGTGTGTCCGTCCGTGTGGCGTCCCCCAAATCTGTCTACAGCGATATCTCAGAATCTATCTGTTCGATTTCATTCAAAATTGGCACAGGACACCATATCTATGGTCTCCTTATGCACGTCCAACGATTTTGAGGTACGCTAAAATTTGGGGGGGCTACGCTCAATTGTCCATTTTTAGCAAAATCACACGGAAAGCTCATTTTGAAAGACTGTAAATTTTGAAAAATGTCTTTAATTCTTTAACAATGGGCATCAAGCACATCACCTGGGTCATTAATTTAAGTTCCAAAAAGATCTTTGGACTAAACTCAAAATTCAAGAGATTACGAGGCCCAAAAGTAGGCACTTTGCTCCGCGAAACAGCTCATTTTCAAGGACTGTAAATTTTAAAAAAATAAAAAAAATAAAAAAAAATGCCTTCAATTCTTCAAAAGTTGGCATAAGAGCACCACCTGGTTCATTAATTTAAGTTCCTACGAGGTCTTTGGACTAAACTAAAAATTGAAGGGTTACGCGTCATATAGCGAGGAGAGCACTTCGGTCACACGGAGAGCTCATGGACTGTAGATTTTGAAAAAATGCCTTTAATTCTTTGAAAGTTGGCTCAAAAGCACCATCTGAGTCATTAATTTAAGTTCCTAAAGGATTCATGGACTAATCTCATAATTGCAGAGGGGCCGATAGGAAACGCTCAATTCTCTGATAAATGAGTCGGAGCGCTTCTAGATAATAGCAGCAAACGCTTTGAGTCAGGTGAAACCTAGGAATTCAAATGCATTATATAATGCATCATATACTATTTCCAAAATTACTCCGTAGGTAATCACAAAGCAAAATTAGACAACTAATTAGATACATACTCACATTACAAAGGTACTATGAATCATCAAGCTAACGCCAAGAACTGACACTTAGATCTTTATTAAAAACTAATATGTTTGTTGTTAATGAATTTAGAATCCCGGCAGATTCCATCTTTTGCGGTTCCTTTTTACGAGGTACTAAGCACAAATATAATGTAATAATTCGGCACAAATATAACTGATTTAATGCTTGTTAATGAAGGAGGTTATAATAGTTATAACGTGACGTTTGTTGACTTGTCTCTGGTTGACGTTTGTCGATGGCGCTCTCTATTGTTTTCGCTTTAAGTTACGGGGATACGCGGTAAGGAGATGGCGCTCCTGGCGGGCGTGTCGTGAACCTTCCAGCAGGTAGATTCGCCCGCCAAATTTAAAATTTGGGAGATGCTAAGCGAAAACCGTTTAGTTTTAAGACTATTTGAACATCGAATAGTCATTCTACCCATTCAAGTAGATATTTGATGGCTTTTGACCGTGCTTAAGGAGAGATTATAATATAAAATCGTATCTGAAGTATGATGTCAATGAATCTAATGGATCCTAATGAATCGTAGAAAAGCTAAGATTTTTACGGATCGCCATCTTTGACAGGAGACTTAGTTAATCAATTACATATTTAATTGAAGATGCCTCATAAAATCAACAAGTCGAGTCCGAATATATGAATTCACCACATATCGCGAAGACATTTACAATGAAGTTCAATGGTTTGAATAAAAATTTCATAACTATTATCCTGTGATCAAAATTCCAATCAAACTTTATGATTTTGTAAAATTGGCAGTATTTTTCTAAATATTCCAGTAAAAGTGTCTATGCCGGCGCGAAGCGCCGGCTCGAGCGAGAAAGTCCCGTGCGGTCCCCGCACCAATCCGCTAAGCGGATGGGGGGGCGAAGCCCCCCAAATGCCGGCGCGTAGCGCCGGTACGCGGCGCGAAGCGCCGCGCATAAATTGGCCGGAGGCCAATTTTTTCAGTTTGGAATGGATTCGGAAAATCCGTCGATTTCTGAAGAGAAAAGACGCGACTACATCTTGACAGTGTAAAATTTTGACACTCGATTTGTAATTTTGTTTGTATTTGTGTAAAATATATTGAGCGTAATTTTCAGAAAATTGTACGTGTTTTTCTCGAGATCGCGCGGTCACAAGAATTAGCACGATTTTTTACAGAAATCGAGCCGTGTTTTAGTGGAAAACTTCAATGGCTGAAGTGAATTTTGCAATCTTGGGATAAAGTTTGGCTTCATCTTCAGGGGATAAACGATCAGCGATTATCATACTATCCGCATAGAACCATACCTACAATATAGTCCGCAATCCTCTGTTTGGTTTCAATTATCCTCCTCTGAGCCTAGAACATAAAACATAATTGGAGGCCTGGAACAATAATGTGAAACATACCAAAAATCCGTTCATTCGCATGCAGGAGCCAATATTTCATTTAAGATATCCTCAGGCCTCTATGTGTTCTCGATGAGGCCAAACATTTTTTTAAAAGAACTATGTCGGTCAAATTTTTTTTTTAAATATAAAAAGTCCACATTACTTTTCAAAAATCTTCAGATATTTTGTATTTCAACATCTCTGCTTAGTCAGCAATTTTAAGCATTGTCTAGAGTTGTTACTAAACGAAATATATCTACTCACAAAACCTATGGTCCAATAAAAATTCATCAGAAGATATACGTTTTCCTTAAAACCATACCTTCATGGACTTACGAGGTAATGCTTAATTCTATTAAATTTTGCGGGATTTGGCAGCACTGACCTCCCTCCCCTTTTATCGTTGAGATTTCCCGGAATATTAGATCTCGCGTTTTTTCTCGAGTTCTTCCGAGCCATTTTTGCGGGGATTAATGCGGCCGTTATCATTCCGACTGGTCGTTTGCGTCTTAGTTTTAATATAATAACGCGGCGTTTATGGATTCCCTGAATCGGTCGAGCCAGTCGTTTATGGTGCCATGAGCTTGAAGGGTAATTATCGTGTTTTCAGGCTTGTTACGCACTTCTTTCTTTTATTAAATTCGTTAACTGACATATTATTCACTGAGTGAAGTCAATGAGTTAATGTGGGAAGTCAATGAGTTAACGGAGTTAATGAGTCATTAACTCCATTATTAATATCTGAATGTATAAGAATGAATTCTAGGGTAAATTAGACCCTTCACATGAGAATATGAAACGTAATCATGCACTCCATGAATTTTCCGAATTGGACACATATTGCTCTACAAATTCCCATATTTTGCATCATTAACTTTAAGACTTTTATTTTCCAAAAACTTCTAAAGAAGATTACTCTTTTAACAGGAGTACAGGAGCAACTTTTGCAATTTAAGTTCATTATTCAAAAATGTTGACACACAAATCACTCGATTTTCTGCTGAAAGGATGTCTTTAATGTTTTGGAATGCTTGCAGGGTGGCACAATTTCATGACAAATTAAATTTTGAAATTTCACGTGAAATATTTCATAAAATTCCAGATATCTATGAAAGATATTTAAATATACCTGTTCTTTCTCATCTTTCGCAAACTAAAAATTGTGATTCTCTTCTAATTTTGTGTGTTTGAGACCGGGTTGCATACTTCAGCCCCTGAAAAATATGAAATCTTTCACAGCCTCGTGAAATGTCATGAACTATTTCACTGAAATTTCCAATCTTTCATTTCTTTCTCACGTTTCATGTCCTGCATGATTTAATATTTTATATTTTTTTTTAAAGAAAAGGAAGTTAAATCTATCGCTTATCGTTTCGTTGTTCAACCATCATCATGGCTCCAGAAAATTTTCAGCGCATCACAGGACGAAGCTTAGAAGCGGCAAAGGTGAGAGTCACTTGGCTCTGAGCGAGGGATGTTTCGGTGGGGGGGGGGGGGGTTGAGGGCGGCGTCGGATGAGACCCTCGGGCGGGCGCGTGGCCTGGCAAGGTGCCGGCAAAGGGGCCACCCCCAATCCCCATCTCCACCCCTGACTCGGCGCCGTCGACCGGTGTAACAAGGCATCAGTAAAATCACTTCCGCCTAACAGTCGATTAAAAACAATGAAACGCGAATCTATTGTCCGCTTGATAGATGAGTCAATAACGCAACGCAGGTCCATCCGCGTTTTCGGACTCCTCTTCGTCGCACCCTCCCGCCACCCCTCCGCGATTGGATCGGAGTCAGTAGCGTGGCGTGAATTTCGATATATCGATTGTTATGCCATTTACACCTATGGTAAAGAATAGATTATTAATGCGTTACAGTGCGCATACAGTGCGAACACACTGTTTATCGATCCTTTTCCATAGGTTTAAATGGCATAACAATCGATATATCGCAAAGCACGCCACGCCACCGATCGGAGTGTGACGTCATTGTCCGCAGGAGGACTCACCGCGTTTGCATCGAACAACGACTTTGATGACTTTTCTGCCGAGAGAGCGAAGAGAGCAGTAACTGCAAAAATGAAGTTTTGAGAGAAAGAGCTCAGAAGCGTCTGACCGGAAAATTTTATTGAAAGAAGCCTCCGTTCTTTGTCAAATTACCTCCAATCATCCAAAAGACGCCTAGAAATCGTTTGGATGATTAAATATCTACCTATTTTATTTCAATTACATAGAAAGAGTATTTTTCATTTTCATGTTAGGATATTTTTGGAAAAGACAGCCGTAAGTGCGATCTGATCCATGCTTTCGTGGTTGCGTCTTGGACACATAAGAAACACATTTTCAGGTTAGAACTTGGCAGAAGAGGGCGGCTTTTACTTTGAAAACACTGTTTTCATTGGCTATCTGGAGGAATAAAATCACTCACTGCTGTCTTGCCTGAAAAAAACGTCATTTTTTGCATACTTGCGGCTTTCTCATAATCCTTGATTGCATAAAATTAAGGTGAATTTTCCTGTTTTAGCTATTTCAGTGACACAGTCTAAAAGAGATTGGCCGAAATTTGATGGAGACTCGATTTCGAGAATTTGACACTTACTGCTCTCCGCACTGTCACAACAGAATGGAAATTGCAGCAACAAGCACTCCCTATAGTGCAAGAGAGGTTTGGAAAACGTGAACTTGTTCGCAGGCGCAAGGATACAACTATATCACCTCGAGCGATGGTCGGGCGGTATCATGAAAATTGAAGGCGTTCTGAAAATGTTTCGTTCTTTGACCGTGCAAATTTTCCTGTTTTAGCTATTTCAGTGATTTCGTCTAAAAGAGATTAGACAAATTTTGAAGGAAACTCGATTTCGGTAATATGACACTTACTGCTATCTTCTCTATCATGGCAGAGTAGAAATATTGCAGCAGAAAGCACATCCACAATGCGAGAGAGGTTGGGAAAAAGTGAAATTGTTTGCAGGCGCAAGGATACAATTATTTCACCTCGAGCGATGGTCGGACGGAATCATGAAAATTGAAGGCGTTTTGAAGAGGTTCCGTTTCTTGACCGTGAGAATGGACCACTAGACAAGGTACGAATTTAAGCATTTTGATACATTTTTCTTGACCAGAATTGCACGTAGAACACAATTCACGCAACGAAAATTACCGAAATCGACTCCTAGAAAAGATATGAACGCTTTTATTTCACATGGGTTACGAGGAATTTGAACTGCCCGCTCATAAGAAACTCAAAGCTCTACGTGAGTCAAATGGTGCGCACTGCAACGGTTTCAGCAAGCTTCTCAATCGAGCAATGTTCATTTCCCAACACGTGTTTTTCAAACTATAAACAACTTGCTATAGCTGAGCCAAAGCGTCAAGATTGCGAGGTTGCCACCAAAGATTTTTTTCCGTGTGGTGTTGCATCACGCGATTTTGAAGGAAATTCTTAACGCTTGTCAATTACTCCAAACAGGGTTAAATGGCTCCTTCTATGCTCCGCCATGGCTAAAAGTCAGAACCTCCATTTTTAGGGCATCTTTTGTCATTTTTTGTGAAAAGGAAAAAAAAATTCAATAGATTTTAGAGGCAAATTGGATTATCCCAAAGACTAAATTTTGAATCCAGACCTGCTTTATTCGGTTGTACAACGATATTACGTATTGATTACGTGTATCGATGGTGAGACTCAAACCACGTACCTCCTTTGCGGTGTTTTAAAATTGATTCTTTTGTCATTTTTTATGAAGAGGAAAAAATAATTTGCTTAATTCATTAATTAATTGCTCCTGCTTAATTTTTTCTGAGGAGAACGAATCAACATTATTCCTACACATTTTTTAGAATGTTCCTTCCACAATGGAAAAAAAATCATGGATATTTTTAAACGTTAACGTTCAGTAGTTTTCCAAATTAAAAATACTAAGTATGACAGGAGGGCAGCAACATCGCCAACCGAGATACGTGATTTGGGAATATCACCGTCGATATATGACTTCGACATACGACGTCGATATATTACGAATTGAGAAAACGAGTTTTAGTTTGCTTAAAGTCTTACACCGCTCGGCGTCCGGTATGTCATTGATTTCATTCTGAAGAATGCTGCCGATCAACTAGCGAGTAGACCTTTTGCTCCGCCAGAACATATTGGTTTCCTTCTATACCGAAAGATGTCTGTATGAAACGATTCTGTTTAAAATCTCCAGCAAAATTTCGCCAAAAATAACCCAATTTTCTATGACGTGCGCCCATTAACCGCACGCATGCAGAGTCCACGGGCCCGGTCCATCGGTTTATCCAGTGTTCCCATTTCCCAGGACTAGTTACGAAATTTTCGAACTTTTTTTTTTTTTTTTTTTTTTTAAATCAAGAGCTGGAGCCCTCTATAGGTTGGGTCAACTTTGGCTTTAGTCGCTACAGTAGTTATATGGTTAGTACACATCCATGCTCCATGATTTTCAAATTTTCAGGGATTAAAGCCGAATAGAAATCTATTTCAGCAGATCCACTCGTCGATTCCGAGAGAGTTTAACACTACTTGCACTTCAAAACCGAGACCGATTGACCTAGAGTCAGAGATCACTAGGCAAACCTGGCCGACTAATTTGGAACTTATGAGATTTTCCTGAATTTTTCCCCGGAACTTTCGGAATTCCCGAAAAGTTCCGGATCTTTTCGAAAAATCTCAGAGGAATCGGAGAACTTTCGACGGCCGTGGAGTGGGAGAAATTGGACGTAGTTCTACCAAACAGACCTATGTGCAAGTGAGAAATGTGGGGTGTGCTCTAGAAAGCTGCATAAGAAGCAATGTAAAAGTGGGCGTGGTTCCTTTTGAAGAATTGGAAAAGCGGGATGTTGCATTCTATCAAACAGACCTATGTGCAACTGAATGCGGAACTCATGAGCCGCGGGCATGGCAAGAGAGCCTTGTGGACAGGGCTCACGAGTTAAAGCGCCCCGACTACGATCTTCCCCTGGCTCGCGGGCGTCATCATTGCCGCTGACGTCACTGGCGCTTTATTATTATCATTCACTCTTACGGCCAGAGACTAACGAGCACACCCCACATTTCTCACTTGCACATAGGTCTGTTTGGTAGAAATACGTCCAATTGGGACAAAAAAGTTCCGAATCCCGGGACTATCGACGGACGTGGAATGGGAGCACTGGGTTTATTGACCAACTGGAGCATGGGAAACAAACCGATCGTCTTTGACCGAGACAGTCCGAAGACCGGTTGATAGTCAATTAATTTTGGCTTCCCGGGGCGCTTGCGGGGTGGAGGGTGGTGGAGAGGGGGGGGGGGCGTCACGTTATGTTAGTGCGTGTGAATGGAGCCGAACGGAGGCGGAGGGTGGACGATGCCCGCGAGGAGGGTGCACACTTGCACACGACAACCCTTTTAGCACCTTGGCACCTTGGCCCTTCGGCAAACACACCCCCGCCCCCGCCCTCGAAAGTCTCTTGACAGCGGAAACGAGGTTCATCGGGCCCCGCGTAGATTCTCATGGTCCAGTGGAGTGGCGTGAATTGCGATGTATCGATTTTTATGCCATTTAAACCTATGAAAAAAGATCGATTATCGGGGTGTTCGCAGCGAACACCTTAGTAATCGATTCTTTACCATAGTTTCAAACGGCGAGATATCGATGATCGATTATTCACGCCACGCCACTGCTCATCCCCGCTCCGGAATGACGCGAAGTTTCAGGATTCGTCGATTGACGCAATTAAATGAACGCAAAAGGGCACTATCTCCATTCCACAGTTCAACAGACTTGCATCTTTTCGTCCTCTCCTTCGCAAAGGAGCGTAACTATATTTCAATGTTGCCTGATTTACTCATGGAAATTGCATTTTTACCTAGGGGATCTTTCTCGTTGCTGACTCAAAAATTCTCTGATTTTTCCCCTGATCTGATGAGAAAATCAGGAACATTTTTGACAAAAATTGCAAAGGTACGTTCTTGTAAAAAATTGCATTGTTTAAGTCAATTTGGCAACCTTGGAACAGAGTTGCACTCCTCCCTCCGAGAAACGGTGTTTTGGACAATAGCATGGATAATTTAAGAACTTTCAGATATTCTTTCTTTTTCCTCATAATATGTGTCTTCTCCTGTTTTTCATATTCCCTTCTACTTTTTTCTCCACTTCATACTCTTCCTTCTTTGCCTTTCCTCCTTATCTGCCTTATCTGCCTTTCCTGCCTTTCCTGCCTCTCCTGCCTTTCCTGCCTTTTTCGCCTTTTTTGCCTCTCCTGCTCAATTTCTGTCTCACTTGCCGGCATGTTTGACTTGCCTCAGGACCTGACATCCAAGGAACCTAACCTTCGGGGCACCCTTCTGGTATCCTCGAGGACCAAATCCCAGGGGCTGCATGCTGCTCTCGGAGTTCAAGGAGGCGAACCTTCTGCGGCTGCCTCACTTGATAACCAAGGAGCCCAACTCCCCCCCCCCCCCCAAAGGTTGTATTTATGTTTTGTATAAAAACCATGCCTTTGTCGGGTCTGAAACCTAATACTTGCAATTCCTCGAAAAAATCGAAAATTTGGCGACAAAGATGGCTCCGGGGCATCAGGCTTCCCCAAGGCTCAGGATGTCATCCAAAAATTCTGAAAAAATTGAGCGTTATTTTGATGCCAAATATACTTCCATGTGCTTCCATACTTCCTCATATACTTTCGAAAGCACAGGAGTGAGAGATGAGATCGATGAGAGTTGACGCACTGCATTATTTTAACGGCTAATCCATTCCGAGGCTCAGCACCATCTCATCGCTTCCTTCCTACCCAATACAATACCGCAAGAGAGCAGGGATGAGCCTTAGTATAGCCGTATACAAGAAGAAGTCACATACCGGCGAGGCAGATTTATATGGACGTATTTCTACCAAACGGAACTATGTGCATTATGATGTGAGCCCTGTTATGCACATATCTTATGGGTCTCAGGGCTCACGTCATAATGCACATAGTTCCGTTTGATAGAAATACGTCCATATAACTGTGCCACGAATGTAATCTTATTTAATTCAGTTGCGATGCATATCCCTCCCGACCCTCGTCGAGATGTGCCCCTGAAGTGGGAGGAGAGCGGCGGGCTGTAGGCAGATTTGGATAGATGGGAACGTAACGTGCAGAAGATGCTGAGTGTTGCCGAGTCGATCATTTCCTTCTTGTCTTCCCATTTTTACCCATTCAGTTCAATCATGTGTTAAGGTGATTCGATGGACGCCATATTTTGTGTCAGAACGTCATGCGACATATCGCATCAATTGGTTTCATTTTTTCAGCTACTCGTCATTTTTCTCCGATTTTGAGATCGCAATTCTGTTGTCAGGAGACTAAAGCACTCACTTACTAATCCAATACCATAACAAAAGCATTAACCTAAGGGCTGATTGTTGACATTGGTAGACAAAGCTATAGACAAAGACATAAGAAGTATGGACTGACCCTACTAGTTAAAATGGATGGTTCTCATAGACTAAGGGGATTAACGATGGACTTATTATAGGGCCTCTCGTGGGTTTTTCCGTTAGTTAGTCTATCACAGCTTCCTTCTTTGTCCATTGCAACGAACCGCTTCCTCCAATAGGATCCCTACATATCCCTTTTGTCTTTTTTGTCTATTTCTTTGTCCATCGATTTCAACAATCAGCCCTCAGACGTGCGACTGGCCAAATTCGGCGATACGCTCTTATTTGCTTAAGGTGATTCGATGGACGCCATATTTTGTGTTAGAACGGCATGCGACATATCGCATCAATTGATTCCATTTTTTCAGCTATTCGTCATTTTTCTCCTATTTTGAGATCGCAATTCTGTTGTCAGGAGACTAAAGCACTCACCCACCAATTTTAACAAAGAAATTCAACGTAATAAAGGCGTGGTTTTTTTAGAGAGAAAACATCGGATTCGATGCTGATATCGAAACTGCACTCGAATGCAATATTTTCTCTCTAAAAAACCACGCCTTTATTACGTTGAATTTCTTTGTTAAAATTGGTTAGCGAGTGCTTTAGTCTCCTGACAACAGAATTGCGATCTCAAAATTGGAAAAAAATGACGAGTAGCTGAAAAAATGGAACCAATTCATGCGATATATCGCATGCCGTTTTGACACAAAATATGGCGTCCATTGAATCAGCTTAAAAGCGAGTGAATTACCTAATCAACACTAAAGAGTATATACGTATGAGCATAATGATATCCTCAAACCAAATATCCTAGAAGTTTTACGGAAAAAAAGGCTCTCATGTAATGACAGCAAACATGAGTGGAAAAATATTAACTCCACCAATCGTGAGGAAAATCTCGAGAAAATTGCCCACAGGGACTCAAATTAGATATCTATAACCAAAGTGCGGAACCACATATCTTAGTAGTAAAAATGGAACCAATGGATGCGATATATCGCATGCCTTTCTGACACAAAATATGACGTCCATCGAATCACCTTAATTTCTTTCCAGTTTTCTTTTGATCCCCCTTCTTCATCTTCCACAAAATCCCAAAAATTTCATTTTTTGTCCTAGTTATGGTTCCTAGTTATGACATTATGGCCCTTGAAGTGAAATGTGGAGACCACCTCGCTGGTAGGCGCCACCAGGCATTGATAAGACCGTGCAACTGTTTCCCTCACTTAACGGATATCCCAGGTCTCAGGATATACTATTTTTTTCCATTACCTTGAAAAACAGTTACGGGCTTATAGGTATACCGTCCGTTCTGGGCTCAGGAGCTGGAAGTTCCGGGTGCTGGAGCCGTGGCTTCGACTGCCCGGAGTGCTACGCCCGGAAATTTCGGCCTCTGAGCCCGGAACGCGGACGCTGTGTCTATATAGCTCGCAAGGACGGCCTCCAAGGCTGAAGTTGTTTATTTAGGGTAGAATTAGGCCGAAGTTTTAAGAAATATATCCGTTATAGGGAGAAAATGAAGTCAAAACTCAGCTAAAATGTCTGATGTTATCGGGAGGACCATTCAAAAAAAGGCACATATCGATGGTTAAAGTGCGAAAATTCTTATTCCGGTTTGCGACGTTGCAGACTTCTTGTTATCTTTAATTTTTTTTTTTTTAATTGCTCAACGTATTTTCTTGAAAACTGCTCTGATTTTTTTTTCTCTGCAAGCAGAGTATATTCTTTCTAAATTTTTAAGCTGTAACGTTGACGCGTCTCTCCTTGAAAAACTAAAATAGGAGGGGAAATCTTGAAACGCCGCAATGGAACGTGGTTTTGCACCAAAGTGTGATTACTAAAGATGATCAAGAGACCGAAGCCATCGAAATGCGTTTCCCGCTGTTGAGATTGTGTAGCTTCCGATGCGTTTTTTTGTTCATTAGCAACATTTATACAATTGTGCACGTGTGTTTGCTTTCAAAAACATTCTAAATTTGTAAAGGAATTTTCCTGTATATTCTGCGTCGGGTTACGTGAATATTTTTTGTGTAAAAGCTGAAAAAAGCTGTGTGAAGCTGCTCAATTTTAGCACCACTAGATGGGTATACGCGCTTTTTTCCGGATGGTCCTTCATTTTCATGAGAGGCCTTATAATGAAAAATTTCGATAAAAAATTCATTTCACCAGTTACCCTTCAGCAAATTTTTCAACATGGTGAAGCCACCACCAGAGAGCATAAAGGTCGGAGCATGTCAGAGGTCGGGCCGCTAGCCTTCAGGAGAAAAGATTCAATTTTTATACGAAGCAGCCGAGGACACTGATATCAGGAGAAAAACAAGGGGGGGGGGGGTGGAAAACAAGGCTAAAAATACAACAATAAAAACCCGAGACGTTGCGACTCAAAACTGAGTCATTTTCAGTCGGAAAATGTTAAAAAAGTTATAGCTTAAAAATTTAGACAGAATATACTCTGCTTATGGAGAAAAAATAATTCAGTTTAAAATTTAAAAAAAATATTGCAGGAAAAACCTCAGACCTAGATGTTGGCGGCCGAGAACAACATGCCACGGGTAGGTCTGATGTTTTTCTTGCGATATTTTTTAATATTTTATATACTTTCCTATCCTGTCCTTAATTGCTCTATCCATCCTTCCATCCTGATCGAGCCAAACACCGAGATACTTATACTCGTCACACTCTTCGATGCGCCGTCCATCCTCAAGCTCTATGCTTTGCCGCTGATGCGCTGCTCCCACGACCAGCTTCTCCGTCTTGGACACACTAACGTCCATGCCCCATTTCCGATATTCTTCGACCAACTTCCGCGTCATGTAATCTGCATCTTCTTCATCTTGAGCTACAACGATCTGGTCATCGGCAAAGCATAGGGTATAAAGGGTCTGCCCATCAAGGAGTGGAACGCCCATTCCCGCAACCTTATTTTTAGGGCAGGAGAGCCATCGCGATGCTGAACGGGGTGCTCTGGGATCAGAGCATCTCAAAGGCAAACAAGCACCGGATATATGACGCCATCGTTAAAAGTATCGTGCTCTATGGTAGTGAAGTGTGGCCTTTGACGAAAAGAACGCAAGAAATGTTGAGGGCAACTGAAATGGATTTTTGGCGGCGATCTGCCGGCATTTCGAGACGGGACCGTGTCCGTAATGAGAGAATTCGCCAGGTGATGAAGGTTGAGAAAGATATCGTGCACGACGTCATGTCCAGGCAGTTATGCTGGTATGGACATGTGCAAAGAATGTCGGAGGAGAGGTTGCCCAAACAAGTTTTGGATTGGGCACCACCTGGGAAGAGGCGACGGGGACGTCCCGTAAAGGGTTGGCGGCAGGGCGTTGACGAAGAGATGTTGCGGTGTCAGTTGCCCGATAACCTCTGGGAAGACAGGCATATGTGGCGTTTGGGTGTCGTAGAACGCCAGAGTGCGTTATAAAGCGACTTTATATATATATATATATACTTTCCTATTGATGAAAATAACTTAGTTTTGAGTCGAAACGTCTCGGGGTTTTTATTGTTGTATTTTAGCCTTGTTTCCCGTTTCCCCCCTTGTTTTTCTCTTGTTGGCCAGAGAAAGACTCTTGGTTTTTTAATGCATCCGAGAGAAAAAAAATAATTGAAATCCGACAACTCGGACGTGAGAAAACGAAACTGATGGAACTCGGATACGAAGGCGGAGCGGTGGAAACGAATGCAAAACAGACAACATTGACTTTGAGTCGCAATAAATAAGAGGAGGAGAGTGCAAAGAGTGCAGACGATCATAGGGCATCCGCGGCTCGCATCCGATAGACTCGAGGAAATCCGCCGCCGAGGAATCTGCCATTAGGGCATTAGCCCTGATCCGGGCTCTACTTTACATATATCTTCGTCAGCCCGACTCTGCATTTCCCCCGGAAATTTTAGAATCTTCCCCGGGACTTTTATTCCACTCGATTTCCTCGGGCATCCGCGGACGCTGCTGGATACCCTCCCGCTCTGAAGAAAGAGGAAATTGGTATTTTTACCCCGGTGGAGGAATAAACATCCTCCAAAAACGCCTTCAATATAGATCCATACCACCGCAGCCGAATAGTCGCATCCCGCACTGCAACCGCGGTTTGGACCGCCAATCCGCAGACTTACTCTTTATCAGAGAATAGAGTGTTTTCACCTCCTCTAAAACGCCTTCAATATTGGCGGACACCACCAGCGCCGAGTAGTTGCATCCCATACCATAACCGCGGTTTGGACCACCAATCCGCAGACTTACTCTCCATCAGGGTATAGAGTTTCGACTATTCGCACCTCCTCTAAAAACGCCTTCAATATAGGTTGATACCACCCAGAGTTACTGCCGAGGCCGAATAGTTGCATCCCGCACTGCAACCTCGGTTTGGACCTTCAATCTGCAGACTTACTCGTCATCAGAGAATAGAGTGTTCAACTGTTCGCACCTCCTCTAAAAACGCCTTCAATATAGGTTGATACCACCTAGGGTTACTGCCGAGGCCCAATAGTTGCATCCCGTACTGCAACCGAAGTTTGGACTACCAATCCACAGACTTACTCTCCATCAGGGTATAGAGTTTCAACTGTTCGCACCTCCTCTAAAAACGCCTTCAATATAGGTTGATACCAGCTAGAGTTACTGCCGAGGCCGAATAGTTGCAACCCATATTGCAAACGCAGTCTGGACCGTCAATCTGAAGACTAATTATGTTGTATACTTGTCGGCCTCCTATGGTGTAGGTCGGCCTCCTATGGTGTAGTGGTTGTAGCGCTTGCTCTATGATCTGGATGTCCCGGGTTCGATTCCCGGCCAAGCGACCCAAGTTTGATGGTCTCAAACAATGGCTGCCTGGGACTGGTTCAGAAGAGACGGAGGGGGGATGGGACTTGAAGCGTGGGATTAGCCCTTGTGGGCTATTTGAAATAGTAGAAAAAAAAAAGAAAAAAAAAAAAAATTACTCTTCTGCGCAGTGTTTGTCCAGTGGTATTATTGTTAACATTGATACACAAAGAAGACATAAAGAAAATGGACCAACCCTTTCTATTGGTGGAAGCGGGTGCTTGCAATGGACAAAGGAGGTAATTAATAGAGTAACTGGCAGTAACTTGAAACCCACAAGTGCTCCTATAGTTAATCCACAATTTTCTTCAAAGATCACAAACGAGAACACAACATGATTTCCAGTAGCCGGCGCTACGATTGCTTTGTTGTGAGTTGACATGTTGACGAGCGCGGAGCGCCGCTAGAGAGCGGGCAGTTTTTGTAGCGCCTTCAAATGGGCGATTATGTAACTCGTGCAACGGCAGACGGGATATTCTGAGAATGTTCTGAGAAGATTATAAACTTGCACATTTTCATAACATTTTCAAAATATCCTCACAATATTTGTTTTGTTTGGTTTTTGTGAGGATATTGTCATGATATGTTTAAATGATGCGGAGGCGCGGGATTTTTCAGGGATATTCTCCGAAGATAAACTGCTAACTGGGACATGGGTATCTAAGGCCCTGTCCACACGAGCGCAGTTCCAGGAACTTATTCGACGAACTGCTCAGTTCCCGAAACTTGGTCCTTAAAACGAGGCATGCTGTCCACCACGAGTTCACTCGAACTGGAACCGGAACTTCCATAAAACTATACAATTATTGCAAAATACTAGATTACTACCGCCGCGAGAGTAACAAAAACAAATGACAAGGCATAAAGGACGTAAAAAACAAAAACAAATTCACAACAAAAGAAACATAAAAGCTGGGAGTACGGGGAAGTTCCGGGGGTTGGAGGAATAACTTGTTCGGGGAACAAGTTCCCCGAACTAAGTTCCGCGAACCACGCTCGTGTGGACAATGCCTTGAATACAAGGAATGAACACAAAGCGGAGCGGCGACGCACTGGCGCCTACAAACCCAACAGGGATACTTCACGCATTGCGCAACGCGTGAAGTATCCCTGTTAGGTTTGTAGGCGCCAATGCGCGTTTCGCGCTGGCTGCCCGCCTGCCGCACCGCAGCGTGCCTTGGCGCTTGAAGCAACTATTTCACACCAGAGGTATTGCACAGTATTATACGACACTAAAGGCGCTCTAATATATTAGGAATGGCAGGCATCCATCAAAAGTACGGAGCTTTCCTGGCAAAATAAATCAAGATACTACGACCCAAAAAGAGAGCAGTAGTCCAAAAACTCACCAAGTCCTAGCATCCGTAATTAGTAACGTTTAGCATACTCTTTATCACCTGGCTGTTGATTAATCGCCATCGACTGTAAAAGGCAACAAGAAATTGTGTAGCCGGCTATGGAAGCTATTGGAAATCTTACAGCCGGCTGTAGGTCTGTGGTATTTTGGGACACAGATTCTACTGCCAATTTTTACCAGGGTCAGTTGTTTCAAAAGAATGCACTTCTGCGCCTTGTCCTCCGAGCCACTCAATTTATGTGTTCTAGGAATGGAACTATGTTCCTACTGAAAAATGAGGGATGATAGTGATGATAAGATATTGAACAGGGTAAGTGACAATGTTGTAAGTGTGAAGTTACTTTAACGGAGACAGGGAATCCTATAACACCGTTGTAAGGAAAAACGCCGTATGACGCCTCAGACGTTGCCATATTTCTTTCGATAAAAAGCGAATTCAGTGGGGAAATTTTATATATTTTTCCTATAAATTTTCAGACTTGTTTTCTCGAAATATAGGTAATCTAGAATATCAGGAAATTTCAAAAATTGTGGCAACTTTCGAATGTTCGTGCGGCGTTCTCCCTTAGCACGACAGTATAAGTCTTGCGATGCTCAGAATGGTTTCCAAGTTTTCAACCTGTCCGTACTCTCCTCATTCAATTTGTTCTCCTATCAAATAATGACGAAGAGGCGGAGATTTTCAGACACCGCAAACGAGATAGTGATTGCGGACTTACGCCGTCAATTTCCTCCACAAAATTTCTCAGCGGACGTTATAATTGGTATTTGAGAGTCAGCATTTATACTTTTAATTATTATAAAACAAATTTTAAACACTTACTTTTTCCAAGCAATATCTGGTTTTGTTTTTGTTTTGTTTTTTTTTTAAATGAATGAATGAATAATAAGCAGCCATTTTCTTGAGTACAAGTTGCAACAACGAAGCGTCCTCCGTCGGATTTTTAAAGGGTTGTATATAACCAATATTTGAGGGGGATGATCTTCTTGACTTCCTTTTTGAGGAAGGAAAAAACAACTTCCTACTTGTTCGAGCATGTACCCAAACCAGTACATCTGCTCAAAATTCTCTCCACAATCCAGTGAGAAATAAGTTTAATCTATGTTGACCAACATAATTTCCGGTTCAAGAAATCAAACTTTTCTTGAAAAACTTCCTCAAGCAGCGTTGTCAAGTTTAACATTTTCGGTATGAGGGTTTCTTCTCGTCAGAAATTACATACACATTTATTTTGCCATGAAAACATACTATTGAAGTAAGAAATGTAGCTTTTCCTCTTTCCTTTCACTTTTCCAACACGGAGCGTGCCTTCAAATTTCATTACATAAAATACTCACATGTTAATTTAAGCACAACAGCTTGTACGCAGGAAAAAATACCTAAGTTGATAAAAGCGCAGCGTAGAATTATGCTCTGAATCATCTCATGAGTTTTGTCCTGTTTTCCGCCAGCTCTACTTTTTAAAGTTCTGAAAATACTTTAGACTGTTAGGCGTTCAAGAAAAATCGACAGCTCATAACTTTTTCCTCTTGTATTATTATTCTGTTACAGTTCGAGAGCTAATTCTGGGTTAAGAATAAATATAACCCTCCGTATTAGACTCATGATATTCCTTCTTTATTTCTAGATATTCCCCTTAATTTGTTGCTACCCTCTTTTTCCTTTAAGGCTTCTCGTCTCCACGCACCAAAATCCCTAAATCCCTTGTCCCTGCGTCATGCTTCCACCATCCCAGCAATGCAATAATTGAGTGCAGTGGCGTGGCGTGAAGGGTTGATTACCGATATTATTTTGCCATTTGAGGCTATGGTGAAGAATCGATTATTAAGGCGTTCGCTGCGAACACCCTGGTAATCGATACTTTTCCATAGGTTTAAAATGGTAGATCAATCGATGTATCGCAAAGTAAGCCACACCACTGATTGAGTGCTCACAAGAACCGCAAGCTTCTTGGAATCCACAAATCCCATCGTAAGTTTGTAGCAGCCGAGCTAACGTTCGACATCTCATTTTTTACTCCTCATGAAGCTATTCGACGATCAGAACATTTTTATACACGTTCCATTACGTAAACTGGAATATTTTCTGGTATCATATATCGTTCTCTGGCTGGAGCATTCCCGGGGAGCGTTCCGTCAATGGTTCGCGTGGAACGTTCCGGGAAAGGATCCCGTCAAACGCTGCTGAAGAAGCAATTTACGATGTTGAACACACCTACGCGGTGAAACTCATAAACCACCTATCTCGGTTTGCAACGTTGCAGACTTCCTGCCATACTTTATACATATTTATAGAAAAACTACAAAAAGTCAATGCTTTTATACCCTCGTGATTTTCCTTTACGGTGCGAAGAAAATTCTTTGAGGACTTCAAAGAATGACGTTGATTTGCTCTACTTCAAAAAAATAAAATTTAGGTGGAGATTTTAAAACAGCGTAAACGAGATACGTGGTTTGGGATTTTCACCGTCGACGTGTTCTTTCTCCACGCGTTTCGGCTTACATTCCGTTTGAAAAGTTGACTGAAATACTTTTTTACCCCGTTTTACAAACGAGGTTATTTTTTGTTCGAGTGTTGGATATACCTGTGGTAAAAAAGAACCATAAGAGTTAGGTCAGTAGCCTTTGTCTTTAAAGTAGACCTGTAACATTGACCTCAGTAAAGGGGTTTACCGTAATTGTCTCAAGCTCTGAGGTTAATATTTAGATCCGTTTCAAGGGCAAGTGCTACTGATCTACCATTCACTATTTTTACAATGAATTTACCTCTCGAATTTAGATGTTTCATTGGCCAACAACATGTTTACACCATAAGAGCAATGCTTATGGTGTTGTAAAAATGTTTCGTGGGTTAAATTTCAAACTTTCTTTCCTTTAGAGTCACTACCGGTTCGAGCACGCCGATCCGAGAGAAAAAAATAGCACAAGATCTTGGTTCGTATGTGGGAAGTAGATAACGAAACCTTGGGCCCAAGGTTTCGGTTGATGTTTTGGAGATTCTCGATTTTTTCCGTAGTGTTTTTAGTAAATTTAATGCAAACTGCACCAAACTCAACGCTAAATTTTGGTTGGTTCGAGTGCGATCGGTTTTACAACCTATACTAATCGAAAGTAACGCAAGAAAATATTTTTCTCGGTGCTTCCCTCATAGTTTAATCGTGAACCCACGAACATTTTGAACGACATTTTTTAAAATTACCGTAGCAACGAAATCATCGACAGCAGTAGATGAGGGCATGAGAAATGTGTTTAACGGCAGATGGATAAACATACTCTCTGGGACGAATGCATATATCTTGTCATGCATACATGCAGTAACCCTTACATGATGCGCGCTCTCCGGCCAAAGAGTAGAACTGAGACTGACACGAAACTTTCGCTGGCGGACTGCAGAGAGAGCTACGTTATTCATCGCCTCGCTGTATATTCCTAATCCTACCTCGCTGAAATAAAAAGAGCTTGAAGTAAAGGCCAAGTTAATCTCCGTTCATTAATGCTCACTTCTTCAAGGGAATGCCCTTTCATCCACAATGTGTTTTACAAAGCTTTTAACAGCCTCAAACATTAAAGAGAGCAAAAAGAACACAGAAAAAGCGGAATTACTGATTTAACAATTTTGCAGTTAAAAAAAGTGACAGACATGTTTCAATGCAGATTTTACGATGAAAAAATGCTGATTTGACTCCGCCCGTTGTTGAATTAGCTTTCCACTACTGTAAAATGTAGATTTGAAACAAGTCTGTCGCTTCTTTTGACTACAAAATTGTTAAATCAGCAATCAATTTTTTTCCGTGAATTTGATAGAGCGGAACTGAAATATTACCCAAAATCTTATGGCCGCATGGGAACTTGGAATGTTTTTTCACTGAAAATATTTAGGAATTATATCAAATTAAGGAAAAACCACGGTTTTAAGGGAGTTAAAGGTTAGGAACTGTTCTTTTTTTAGGTGAGCTACCTAAGCGTCTGACTTGCCTCACGAGGTCACACGAGAGGAAGGCGCGGTCACGTCCAATCTTACGTAAAAAGAAAAAAGTGTAGGTTAAGGTGTTTCAAAAAAAAAAAAAAAAAAATTGTTTTGGAATCCTTTGCTTCACTGAAAATTCTTGGTGCTAACGAACCTCAGCAATATGAATATGGGTAAAATTTTTCGTTTCGAAGGATCGATTGAGGATCGACTATTTAACATAGGTTTGAAAAGAGGAAACCCGGTGCTGCCAAATTGCTGGATCCGCTTCTATTTTGAAGGAGAACAAGTCAAAATCATTCCTTAAAGTTTTCAGAGAATTTTTTTCGAGCGGAGAAAAGAAAAATCACGGAATGTAGCAAAACCGAAAAATCCGAAATTCAGCACCACTTCCTCAAGAAAGGTCCCTCGTGACAAAAATGACCTGTCGAAATTTTCTAGACTTGCGTTCATGCCTCCAAAGTAATGCTAATAATGCGTTTCGCACGCGCATTGATACAATATGCGTGCATTTGGTCGGAAAATCCTAAATTTAACGATACTATATTTTTGAAGGGTCTATTGTATCAGAGATTACTTGTCTAACTTTTCTTTCCTTGCCACAATCCTCCACAAAAGTCTCCAGAGAATATCATCTCTCTCAACAGGAGAGAGAGAAAAATATTATTTTTTTCAAAAATCTGGGAAAACACGGCAGATATTAAGTGATCAATGCTCGTTCACCCCTACAAAATTGTCAGTGCACGCGTCATACTGTACTATAAGCGGCAATTGTGACCTCCTGTCATCAAGTCGAAGTGATATTGTTGCAGGCGCTCCAAGCAACTATTCCACCACAGAAGTATTGCACAGTATCAGACGAAAATGAAGGCGCACTAAAGTTCGTAAAGTTAGCGGTATCGTTCACCACTGTGTAGAGTCCTATTGATCGTATGATATACGACTCCTCTTCGAGCAATTTTGTGAAAGGTCCCAGGAGGCATTTTTCGACGGGAATCTTGAATTTTACCCGAAAAATTCAAAATTCGAAAAATCCAAGATTATGGATGTGATTTAAAATACTATTTAGGGTCCTGTTCGATCGATTTTTGTGAAACTTGGTGCTGGCGGCTATTTTTTGAAAAAAGTGACTCTAATATTTCAACGTAGATTTTACAACAACAAAAATGCTACTTTAACCACTATTGTAAGCTAATTTAACCACGGGGGTGGCTAAAGTAGCACTTTTGGGTTGTGAAATCTACATTGAAACATTGAAGTCACTTTTTTTTTAGCAATTGAATTGTTAAATCAGCAATTGAATTTTTTCCGTGTTCGATACCGGCTTCTTTCAATATAATTTTTCAGTCAGACGCTTTTGAGCCCGTTCTCTCAAAACTTCATTATTGTACTTACTGTTCTCTTCGCTATTGCGGCAGCATTAAGATTGTAGCTTTTACTGCTGCTGCGTCATAACCACTAGGGACCTCTGCCGGGGCAACTTGAAACTAATCTCCACGCACGGGCACCCTTTGCCAGACATAGCCGCCCTCTTTGAACTGCGTGCCGAACTAAAGTGGACGCGACGGGGGATGAAGTTATTCACCCCTCGCCGGTTCTTGCGTGAAGAGTCTTACATTCCTAGAAGCGGTCATTCGTAGGGTGAAAATCTCACACTTCCTCTCGAAGGCATCGCAGGCTACAAGCATTGCACTCGAAGATTGTTTACAAATACTGCCGTGCTAAGGAAAAACGCCGTATGAGCCTTCAGGCGTTGCCAAATTTCCCTCAACAAATTACGAGTTTTCAGGAAAATTTTTGAACATTTTTTCTCCCATTTTTAAAAGGATTTTGTTCGGAATTTTATCTAAAAATACTGACAATTTCAAGGAGAAACATGCATAACTTTCTTCAAAAACACATGTTTTAATCGGGGAAATCCGGCAACTCTCGAATGTTCATACGGCGTTCTTCCTTAGCACGGCAGAATAGATCATATGCGGTTAATTCCTTTTCCTGAGTGAGCGTCTGCGATAGATAAATTGGACGTATTAATGCTGAAAGGAACTATGTCCCACACAAACCTATGCACATAGTCCCTTTTAGCATAAATACGTCCAATCATGAACTGAAGCGCCATACAACATATTTTCTTTTTAAGATTTTACAGGGAAAACGAATGACGCAACGGAAAAACTGGAAATCAACTCATAGACAAGATATTAGTGTTTAATTTTAACAATGTTTAAAGGAAAAAAATACAGATTACGTCATCTGCTTTCTCTAACTTCTATTGGATCTGTGTTAAAAATGCCTGCTCGTCTCGGGGTTGATTTTCAAAATTTCTATTTCGTAGATCGTGTCATTCGTAAGATTTTGCACAGAAAACTTGTGACTTTTTTCAAGTTCAGACCATATCTAGTCTTTAAGGATTCTTGATCTCACAAATAAGGAATCTGAAAGGTAACTTGGTTTCTTTGCACCTCTTTTTTGGACCTGCTCTTTTGCATTCTTCGAATTGATTCTCGTTTGATTCTCTCGTTTCTCCTTGCATTCAGGAATGAGGAATCCCATTATTAAAAAAAGATGAGTAATGCTTTTTCCCCGCACTTTCTGCGCTTTTGGTTATAAATAAACAATTAAAGCTCCTGCAGTTTGTGGTTTTCCTCACGAAGGGATGTAACTCCATTCCACGGTTGCAACATTGACTCAAACAATTCGATTTTTTACAAGAATGTACGTCGGCAATTTTCGTTCAAAATTTGTCTGATTTTTAGTCAATGTCAGAGGAAGAACCAGTGAAATTTTCAGTAAGACATACAGATGATTTGCCGTGTAAAAATGCAATATTTGAAGGAACATTTGGCAACATTGAAATTTAGTTACGTTCTTTCGTGAGATGGACGACAAGTTGCGTATAATTGGGCGACTTTCTGCTGAAAGGGACCATGTTCAAATAAAAAAAGAAAAAAAAGGAGGAAATTATCCACGCACATAGCTCCTTTTGATATACAAATAAGTCGTTTGCACGTGGATCCATCTAGCATAGTTACGTTCAAGTAAAACTATGATATGAAAACTTACCTTCGTGAGGAATAAAAAATAAATTCTACAAGAAACGGACCTCCCTTTTTTGAAAGGTAGGGCGGGGATGTGTCAACTAAGATGGTCCCACAAATCTGCGAATGGATACCAAAATCCTAAGAGGAAACGCAAATTGAAAATCGAGAAATAATATTTTTGAAGCAAACGTAGAGTCGTTAAATTGTGTCGTTAAATGCGAGAAATTCTATGAAAACGTGAAATTGATTGCAGGCGAAAGGATACAACTATTTCACCTCGAGCGATGGTCGGGCGGTATCATGGAAATTGAAGGCGTTTTGAAAAGCTTTCGTTCCTTGACCGTGCGTTATCCAGATATGAATTGAAGAGTACTTACAAATCTATGTCTTCCTCTCTAATGACTAACATATCACGAAGAAACAAAAGGCAGCTCAGTCAATGTCAAGCCGTACGCACGCAATATTGTCAAATTTCTCCAGAGGTTTCATCCTGGTCAAGAACCACGAGACCGGAATGGGGGGGGGGGGGGGGCACAGTCTGAGAACTCAATTATAAGCCGTTCAGCGACTGCAGGGGAGGAGGGGGAGGGGAAGGGGGCACAGTCGGATCGGTCGATCGCGTGCTTACGTTAATAAAGAGGCAAAGCCCCGAGTTAAAAATCCTGAGTAGGTTCCTCACGAGTTTCCTTCGTCGATTTGTAATAGTGACACACTAACTCAAAAACGCACAGCGCCGTAAGCCGCGTGTTATCGAGTGGGTTATACGTAAATATTGCCTCTTACGGGGAATCTGCGACCGGAGATGATATACAGGGTGTCCCAGGATTAAGTACGAATATTGAAGGAGTCGATTCTTTGGGTCAAAAGAAGACGTTTTTGTGGTATAACTTTTTTTTTCGAAAAACGCTTTCCAAGGGGGCCCCATTATCCCCCAATTATCAGCTCCTATTATTCCATATTACTCCCTATTATCTCGAAAACGATGAGTTGTAGCGGAAAAAACGCAGGTGATATTTTCTCAATATTTTTCAACGCTGAATCTTGAGGTGCCGTCCAAAATCAATTTTTGTCGCTAGAAACATTAATTTTGACCACTTTTAGGTTCGGTCCCCCCCCCCCCTATACCCCCCTCAAAATGAGTTTTACCTTTTTCGGAGGCCAAAAATGGAAAGAACGCTAAAAATTACTCCCAATAACCAATTTTCATTAATATTGGTTGATAAACATTGCCGCAGTGTTAAAAAGACGATTTTTTTCCTCCGATTTTGGGGAGTCGTGGCGCCCTGGGAAAGCGTTTTTGGAAAATAATGTATACCACAAAAACGTCTTTTTTGACCCAAAGAATCGACTCCTTTAATATTCGTATTTAATCCTGGGACCCCTGTATACTTTTAAAAATCTCGAATTGATAATCTAAGTAATGTAATTGGATTAGGTACAAGTTATATTCGGAGGCCAATTCAATATTTTGACTACATTTTGCAACTAGGAACTACTAATATTGGCTACCTCGCAAAAGCACCTATTCGCACAGGGAAACAACGACTTATACGATGTTTATGAAATGAGCCAATGATTGTTGCAAAATGCAGTCCATAGGTACCACCTAATGACGATCTCTTCATCAGTACGATCTCCTCATCATACGATCTCGTTTGAAATTAACAAATGCCATGAAATTATCCATAGTAGCACCTACATGCAACTGTTACTGCTCGACCCAAAAATTGAAAGGGCACTGATTTTTTATTTTGCCACAGTTGCATTTTGCAGCACGTCGCTGCGACAATTAGAGGGGATAAGCTAATTGGACGTATTTTTATCAAACGGAACTATGTGCATTATGTCATGAGTCCTGTTACGCATATCGACGGTGAAACTACCAAACCACGTATCGAGTAGAATCAAATAAGTTTTGCTCTTGGAGCCATCGTTTTTTAAAAAAGTGACTTTAGTTATTTTAAAACTTCAGCATGTTTTCTGAAGTCCTCATACTCTTGGAAAGTCGATTTTAATAGTGGTCAATCTTCGTTTTCAACAGAAATTTTTTTTTGGCCTCTTTTATCACTGGAAGTTAAATTTTTTGTCCATACCGTAGACCAACTAAACAGGCTTGTTTTCCTATCAATACGTGCGATAATAATACCGTTTTAAGTTTTTTTGCACTCATAGAGCTATATTCTTGTAGAAGAATAAAACAAAATATCCTTCAAAGTTTTTACTTTCAAAATTTAGCCCCCAAATTGCTCGAAAGTCCGATTTCTAGAATTTTGCGCCATCATTTTTCTCCTAAAAAAGCCAGGAAATGTACTTAAACGCTTAATTTTAATTAATTTCTTTAGAACTAACTTAGAAGATGTGGTAGACAACTTTTTTAAAGAATTTCTACAGGTTTGCTCTTTTTAAAGCTACAAATTGTACAATTTTTTACTGGTCTACGGTACGGACAAACGGGCTACGGTAAGGACGAAGAGGCATTCGTAAATATTACTGTATGCAAGGGCCGAATTATAAAGAACTGAAATTCATTGGGGAATAAACTGCTAAGTTATAGCACAGCTTATAAGTGCCACTTTTATAAATAATTACAGGTAATAAAGGTCAAAAGAGTAAGTAAATCAGTTTTTCAAAAATAATGAATTGCTTTGATTTTAAAGTAAACGCATTAAATAATTATAGGGACAAATCTGAGAAGCTGAGTTCTTAAAACAAGCTTGACAACGTTAGAACGTTTTAGGTGCACTTTTACAAAAAAAGAAAGAAAACAGAAAGGTAACTTTATCGAAAATGTGGTCACAAATCACCTTAAATGAATATTTAAAGGACAATAAGAAAAAAATAAGTTAGATATTAACGAATAAATATTAAACGAATAAATTGCTACGAACTTCAGACGAAAAAGAGGATTCAAAGTTCTAAAAGAAAAAATGAAAAAAATAAAAAGATGGCGATCCTTATGCAATCATCGAAAAAAAAGCCTCCTTCTTCTAAGTCGCGTCGTACTAAAAAAAAATACGTCTCTTTTTTTTTTTAAAATTCCAAATTTCGGTGATAGATAAAATAAAGTAATGTGGGATGATCTATCAAACAGCGCACCGATTTTTGGATGACTTTCGCATTTTGTCCGTACTTACCGTAGACCCGGCCGCATCGCGCGTCAGCTACGGGCTAGGTACCGGACGGCTACGGGCTACGGTACGGACGGCTACGGTGCGGACAAATCGTGTGATTATTGGCAACGGTGCTCGGGCATATTCACGCATGTGGCTGAAATTCTGGATTTGAGGTTAAGATATCAGAGCGTATCAAAAAATACCAAAATTCGAGAGTTTGAAGTGATTTATGCTTTAAAAAGGTAGGTATACGGTAAGGACATCCCAGATGGTCGTTAATCCTAGAAACTCATAAAAAACGGTCAAAATTTACTGTTTCATCGCGGTTTTTTTTCCTCTGCTCGACATCAGCGTGTGATAGTCACGATAACGCAAAAAAAGTAAACAAAGTTCATAAGTGCTGCACTCTAACGGACGAAATGATGCTGAAAAAAGGGGGCTACGGTACAGGACGCGAATTCCGCAGACAAGGCTGCTTGACGCAAAGACGGTCAATATTTTCACTTATTTGGATGAATATAACTGAAAATAATAAGTTAGGTACAAGTTGAGTGTGAATTTACAGCAGAAGTGGAAGTATTTAGATGCAAGATGATGGTTATGAAGCGTTAAAGTTGCGCACTTGAGTCGCAGACAGGCTACGGTACAGGACATTTCAGCTGTTTAGGGCCAAAATTCTGATATTAAATGGCAAAAACTGCCTAAAACGATATTGGGATCTGATTAAGCGTAAAATTTTGAACAAATTCAAAAAAAAAAAGGTCAGATTTTTCCATTTTGAAGGGCTAAAAAGTCGGGAGACATGGTAGAGCAAAACTTATTTGATTCTACTCTATCTCGGTTTGCGACGTCGCAGACTTCCTGTCATACTTTATTTTTTAAATGAAAAACTACTCAACGTCCAGTCTTGAAAATTTCTGTGATTTTTCCTCTTCGTGCGGAGAAAAATCTGTGAAAATTTCAAGGAATGATATTGATTTGGTCTACTTCAAAAAAATAAAATGCGAGCGTAGATTTTTAAACACCGCAAACGAGGTACGTGGTTTGGTAGTTTCACCGTCGATATATTCTTATGGGCCTCAGGGCTCATGTCTTTATGCACATAATTCCGTTCGGTAGAAATACGTCCAATTATCTTTACCATGTCACCTTTAGTAGGCCGCAAAACTTTATCATAGGATGGAGCATTGGAGGATTCTCAAATGTTATCGCTCTTTGATTCTTTCCTAGGAACACAGGTAAGAAGAGAAAAAATTGACTAAAATATCAAATAGCTCTTCAAAGCCTCCAAAATCATTCCAGAATAGATCTAGCTGCAGCGGAAAGTTATTATTCATGCCTTTAACTATACGTATACCGAGAAAAATATTTATATTTTTTAGTTAGTTTCGGTTGATATCAGAAGTAAGAAACGAAGCAAAATAAATTGTATTTTATTTGGTACAGTTTGTAGTGAATTAGTGCAGAAATCAATATGAATCTCAGAAAACCCCGGAATCAACTGAGGGCTGAGGCTACCTGGTATTTTACGTCCCATACTAACCCAACCATATGTTTCCCTTTGTGTAGTTGGTGTGTCATTGTACAATGTGTGTCAGATTGACTGAATTATGAAATTTGCTGTGTTAATATTCGGATATTTGGAGAGGAAAGTGATAATAGGGTATAGAATTCCGTGCTCGAAACTCGCAGGCGGCAACGCGCCAAATGCGCCTAAGAAGTCGGTTATGGCGCCGTGGCCCCTCAAAGTTGCCACCACCCCCCCCCCCCCCCCCCAAAAAAAAATCTCAATTTTTCTGTTTCGTAATTTTTCGACATTTCCCCCAAGTTACATCAGCCACTAGTTCTGTGACTAAAACAGCTTTTGTCCAACTTTTCATAAAATACGCCGTGATATTGAGGCAAAAAGTCAATTTGCCCCTAAAAATCGAGCTTGATGCGCCACACGGCTCCCGAAACTACCAGCGGTCGATTGTTGAAACTTATAGACAATGCTCTTAGACAAAGACGACAAAAGGGATTTGGAGGGTCCTATTGGTGGCAAGCAGGTGGTGGCAATGGACATAGAGGTAGGTAATGGACTAACTAACGGCAACCCACTGAAGACCGACAGTTAGTCCATCATTTTCTTCCTTAGTCTATAAGAACCAACCATGTCAACCAATAGGATCGCTCCATACTTCCTATGTCTTCTTGTCTATCGCTTTGTCCATCAGTTTCAATAATCGCCCGCAGGTGAGTTCCGAACACTGGGTGATAGTAATCGATATGAAGTTATGGCAATGGCGGCAACGGCGCTAAGTGGGCGAGAGAGGAAATTAGCCGAGGCGGAACAAAAGGAGGAAGACGGCGAAAAAGTAATGACACAATCCGAGAGGAGAGCGCGGCGCGGAGAGAACAAGCATCCTTATTAATAAATAATTAAAAATTTAATAAGTTTTCCAAAGTAACGACTCGCGAGAGAGGGAAATAGATTTTCCATTTAATTAGAGTAATTCAGTTTCTTAAAAACGCAAAATGTTTTCGCGTTGTTTTTAATTGAGGAATTAGGAGCAGCGTATTTAAAAAGACATGATAATTTCTAATCTCCCGACCTCGCTCACTTAATTCGTCTCTTAATATAATTCTCCGCCGCCCCCCCCCCCCTCACCCCCCTCACCCCCGGCGCCGCCACCCTCCGTCGCCTCGCGGGACCCCCTTCTCACCCAAGATTCATTTTCTTTTGTCTTTTTCGAGGTAAATTAAAATAAGGCTTTGTTTATTTTATACTTTAACAGTTTCGAATATGAAGCTATTCGAGGCGCCTTCTTTTTCCCCGTTCCTTGGGATTCTCATCTCATTATCTACCGTCGGCGTCCGCGAAGTCCTTAGCAGTCTCGAACTTGCCTGAGTTGAGAAGAGAAATTACGTTTTAGTCAGCGTTTCTTTTTGTGTTCTTTTGCCCGTCAAATTAAAACGAGAAATGCACTTAAAACTGCTGCTTTTCTCGGTAGCAGTATTTTGCCTTACCGTGTATAATGACTCTAATAACAGATCGAAAGTATTTCCTTCCTTTTTTTGACACCTCCAAGGTCTTTAACAGTTGGCTCTCCTTTGCTGAAGGTAGTTTAATGAGATCAATAATCGCGGAAGCAGTGGCTAATCTTCGAAGGTGCGTGTACATAAAATGTCAATCTACTCATACCGACGGTGTAACTACACTTTATCTCGGTTTGCGACGCTGCAGACTTCCTGCTGTACTTTACTTTTGTAAACGGAAAATTACTCAACTTCAATCTTGAAAACCTCCGTGATTTTTCGTGCCTGTCGAGGAAAACTCTGTAAAACCTTCAAGGTATGATGTTGTATTGTTCTCCTTCAGAAATAATATAATGTGAGCGGAGATTTTTGAAACACCGGCAAACGAGATAGTGAGTTCAGCAGTATTACCGTCGATATCTGTAGGATAAACAATCGACGTGCTGAAAATGAAACGGACGTCCTACATTCGAATAATATTCGAATGAAATAACGAATTTTCTGGCAACCCATTCTGTACACTAGTAGAGAATTTTATCTGTCGAAAAATCAAAATTCCACTTTTGTCACCCTACTTGAAAAAAAAAAAAAAAAAAATTGCAATTGTGAAAAATGTCCTCCGGCGCACAATGGATCGAGTAAAGGAAGAGCTCGAACATGGACATTTTTGACAAAAACGGCAAATTGTTAATGCTTTATTTCATCACTTGCTAAATTTTAAGAGGTGTTTCTAAAAGAAAATTTCCCGAGATAATCAATGGAACCACATTTGAAACCTCAAAGTTTTGTATGAACGAAGTATAAGCTCTTAAAGTTTCCAAATTTTGTCAGACCTCTCCCGTGATTCAATCCACTGTGCGGCGTGCAAAAGGTTCTCCCTTCCGCGGACGGTGATATTTCTATTAATAAGTTTGATAGATTTTTTAGAAATTTTTTCCGAGGTGTTTGCATTTTATCATCAAGATGTTAGAAAAAAAAACAAGGCTCGTACTTTTACTATTACTTTATTTCGAAACAAAATGATATTCATTGGAAATAATTGTTTTATTCATGTGCACACATTTGCCAATAATATTTTATAAACAATTAATATTTTATAAACAATTAATATTCCAAAAATATGAGAGAAATAAGTCCCAATTAGAAAGGATCTATAGCTTTGCTTCTTCACGTCCGCAAATGCAATGATCGATCTCAGGTCCATGGTGTGTTCTGAAACTAGAAGTAGAGGAGACGAAGAGTTGTGCACCTACACCACATGGAATTGCCATCTGCGCCGCTCCCACTTCAGTTTCAATGGCCTTAAGTTCGCACTGACTATCACGGAAGAAATGAATGTAAACGCAAAGAGGTAAATGAAAAACTTGATTGGCTGTCTAAACGCAAACATTTTTCACAAGCGAGAGTCACAGAAGTTCCAACAGCAAATGCACCGGGATATGAACGCAAGCGGCAATCAATACTGTGATACTATTGCCACCATTTCATGCGTAATTATATACATAACAGAACATCCTGCCTGCGGATTATAGTGACGGTGACGCAGACTCTTAAAATTTAGATATTGTTATCTAAGAATGTGTTACGAATATTCTAACTATCATTACTTGCGAATTTCGAAGGCATTCCAGCGAATGACGCATGACGGTGGTTTAATCATTTTTACACGTATATACATGCCTATGTGAGTGTGTGTTTGTCGTTAGCATGAGATAGTCCCAAAATTTTCAGGAAACGTGTACCCAGCAAACATTAGTTACATTAATAATGGTTAATAACAGATGAAACTGTTCAAGAAATGAAAATAAAAATGTTTTAATAAATTATACGAGATTAGTGAATGACACATTTCCAGTTGTTTCCCAGTGCGATTTAAAAAAAGGCCCTGGGTATGAAATTTGGCCTTTAAGTTGCAAAAGACAAGAAAAGTGCGAAAAGAGGGTCCCATCGTCTAGAACCAATCCATTCTTTATTTGAGGTATATGGCCTCGCGCCAGACCTGTTTGGAAGTAATACTTTGGCTAGTTGTCTAAGGGTGAGGTTATTTCCTTTCAGTCCGCAAATGGAATTATCATCCTCACATCCATGGTATGTTATGAAACTAGAACCTAGGATAAGTAACTAGGATGACGAGGAGGTTGTGGCAACCTGCAGTCGCATTTCATAAATTCCATCTCGCAGCCGCCCATCTTAAATGGGCTGCAGTTGCACTGACTATCACGGAAGAAATAAATGTAAACGCAAAGAGGTAAATGAAAAACTTGATTGGCTGTCTAAACGCAAACATTTTTCACAAGCGAAAGTCACAGAAGTTCCAACAGCGAATGCACCGGGATATGAACGCAAGCGGCAATTAGATACTATTGTCACCATTTCATGCGTAATTATATATAACAGAACATCCTGCCTGTGGATTATAGTGACGGTGACGCACACTCTTGAAACTTAGATATTGTTATCTAGGAATGCGTTACGAATATTCCAACTATCATTACTTGCGAAGTTTGAAGGCATTCCGGCGAATGACGCATGCCGGTGGTTTAATCATTTTTACACGTATATACATGCATGTGTAGGTGTGTGAACTAACTGTTTATCGCTAGTATGAGATGGTCCCAAAATTTTCAGGAAACGTGCATACAGCAAATTTAAGTTAGGCGCATAAATAACGGTTGATGACAGATGAAACTGTTCAGGAAATGAAAATAAAAGTGTTTTAATAAATTTTACGAAGATTAGTGTATGACACATTTCCAGCTGTTTTCCTGGCGCGATTTAAAAAAAGGCCCTGGGTATGAAATTTGGCCTTTAAGTTGCAAAAGACAAGAAAAGTGCGAAAAGAGGGTCCCATCGGCTAGAACCAATCCAATTCTTAATTTGAGGTATATGGCCTCGCGCTAGACCTGTTTGGAAGTAATACTTTGGCTAGTTGTCTAAGGGTGAGGTTATTTCCTTTCAGAAATTTATTTACCTTTTTATCCCGATGAGCTGAGTTGATGAGTGATTAGACTAATTAGTGATTAGTCTAATCACGCATCAACTCAGCTCATCGGGATAAAAAGGTGAATAAATTTCCGTAAACAATGGAACCCGATAAAGATACCACTTTCTACTTATTTCCTTTCAGTATAATGATTAGACGAATGTTGGTCGAACTAGTTTTAATTGAGTTGAATCTATGGTCCTTCTTTGAACAAAATCCACGATTATTTAACCAATTTTCGGCCTGGACCGGACCCAGTGGCCGTGACGATTCTTGCAGGTTGGCAACACTGCTTTTCCGCCATTTAAATGCACGTTAAATTATCGATTCTTGTTGTTGCAGCTTACCTCGTAAATCGATACTTTTAATAGATGTATATGCAGTAAAACAGTGTCGTCAACTCGCAAACTCGCTACTGCATGATAGAAAATCTATACATATGCTGCCGAGATAAGGAAAAACACCGCATGAACCTTCAAAAGTTTTCAAATTTCCTCTAATGAATAAGCATTAACATTTGAGGAAATTTAAGAACGGTTTTTCTTGAAATTTTCGAATACGTTTAGTCATAATGCGAATGAAATTATTTGAAAAATATCCAAATTGGCAACGACTGAGGGCTGTTACGACGTTTATCCTTATAACGATAGTATGGATCGCGTTGAACAGGAAAAATTCACGTTCTTATTTTGGAAATACGAAAAAACTTGTAAAGGATGTGCTCGTTTGATGCCTGGAAAGACAGCATAAGCATCACTATCTATGCGGTTGATTCCTTTCTATGAATTGATTTTACCAGAAGTAAGTCTAATATGGAAAAAAGAGAGTATATTTCTCTGCATTGATTTGGCTCTTTTTGCATCCAGCGGGATGATTCTTGAAATTGATAGACAAAACGATGAACAAAGGAGATAAAGATAGAATGGATCGATCCCATTGGTGAAAATGGGTGGTTGTAGTGGACATCTGGACAAGGGAGCTTAATCTATGATGAATGATAACAACAACTCGCAAGAGACCCTATAGCTCCCTCAGTCTGCTTCCTTTAATCCCCTGGAATTTTCTCCTGGAATTTGCATCCAACCAATAGGATCGTTCCATTTTCCACTTGTCTTTTCGTCTATCAATTTCAATAATCAGCCCGCCGGTGTCCAGAATCGGCCACATAACAAGATCTGAGCTGGAAAAAACATGACATTTTTTCTTCATAATCTTACGCAGAAATCGATTCACACGTAGAACAAAATGAAAATCAATTTTTGAGCGAGACATTTACAAATGGTAGTTAGATTATACAAACGACCTCGTCTGTACTTTTGCTGTGTACCTAAATAATGTTAATTGTAAGCACTCGCATATTGTTACGGAGTTTATTTTCAGACTGTATGTTGTGTAATTCGTATTTATAATGAAATTTTGAGATTAGAACATGTTGTGTACTACTTCAATTCATATCTGGATAACGCACGGTCAAGGAACGAAAGCTTTTCAAAACGCCTTCAATTTTCATGATACCGCCCGACCATCGCTCGAGGTGAAATAGTTGTATCCTTGCGCCTGCAAACAATTGCACGTTTTCCTAGCCGTCGCGTCGTCGCATTGTGAGAGTGCTTTCTGCTGCAATTTCTACCTGCATGCCGCTTGAGGAGGATCAATTTCAGGGGGCTGATTGTTGAACTTGCGATAGACAAAGATGTAGACAAAGAAGACAAAAGGGGTATAGAGGGATCCTATTGGTAAAAGCGGGTGGGCGGTGGGTGCAATGGACAAAGAAGCTAGATAATAGACTAACGAACGGCAACTCACGAGAGACCCTATAGTATGTTCATCATTTACTCCCTTTGTCTATAGGAGCCACTCATTTCAACCAATAGGATCCCTCCATACGCCCTATGTCTTCTTTGCTTACCGTCTTGTCTATAGATTTCAACAATCAGCCCGCAGACTTCTCGTGGTGTGATTTGTTCTCCTCGTGAAATACAGGAAAGAAAACATGGCGCGCACTAGTTACCTTGTCTAGAGGTCTGTTCGTTCTCGAGATATATTGGGCTAATTTGTATGATTTTTCGGTTACCATAAAATGATCTCTGAAATACCCAATACCTTAATTTGAATTTAGAAATAACCAATAAGGAAACGACTCTCCAAGTCAGCGCGAAGCGTTTTCCTCGTCCACCGTTCTCTTTCTTACCTAGTTAATAAGAACCACCCATTTCAAGCAATAGGATTGCTCCGTTTTCTATTTGTCCTCTTTGTCTATCGCCTTTTCTATCATTTCAATGGTCAGCCCAGTCCGCTGGAGAGATTTGCTCTGGATAGATGTCAAGAAAACTATGAAAAAAATGAATTGAATACATGGTAATATGTGCATAGAATTTGTATGGTTCATAGTTTCTTTCGATCTAAAGAGCTTCATTTAAATTAAATATCGACGGTGTAAGTCGGCAATCACATAACTCGGTTTGCGACGTCGCAGACTTCCTGTCATACTTTATTTTTTAAACGGAAAACTACTTAACGGCAAAGCCATGATTTTTGTTCTCTTTGCGAAAAAAATTCTGCAAAAATTTCGAGGAATGAAGTCACTTTGTTCTCCTAAAAAAAATAACATTTAGGCGGACATTTTCAGACACCGCAAACGAGATATGCGATTCCGGACCTACGCCGTCGATATGTTCTTGTTAGATAGGTGGTCCCTCTATTTGATCGATGAGCTTTATACTTCGTTCCCAAATGTGCATCGATTTAAGTTGCAATAACAGACTTTCAAACAATGTGTTTTCGGCATTCGCCTTTGAGAATAGATATTTCGACGGAAGAAACTTTTGAAAGAGATACTTACTATACAAACGTCAGAAGTTATTTTTATTAATATTTTTCTCTAATCTTTTTCGAAGCAAATTTTTTAAAGAAATGTTATTTCCAGAATAGACAAGTTAAAATTTCGAATCAAAAATTCCCAAAGGCAATCGTCCAAATAATAATAGGTTATTGCTTTTATTTTACTTTGCGCTTTTTTTTTGGAGCCTGTTAGCTTTGATCTCCGGTCCAACCCACACGGACGGATAATTCCGACGGGGGAAAAAACGGATATTCGATTCGTGACGAGATGACCCAGAGCGAACTGATTGCGGCCAGTTGAAGCACGGACCGGTTTTTTTTCGAGTTCCGACGAAAGGAAACAAAAAAAAAAAAACTCCGATCGAAATAACAATCAAGTCGCGCAAACTGCATTAGCTTTACGGGGAATTAATTTCAATTTACATTTTATTTTTATCACTCATTACTATTTTATTTATCCTTCCCCGTTCGACGGGGCCGCCGCGCCGCGGAGGGCCGGGGGGAGTAAACGCGACATTAATTACGAAAACAGAGAGTAAATTCAATAAAGGGCTTTAAAAATTGGAAAACGTCGAGAGGGGGAAAAAACTAAATGTAATAAAATTTACAGAACAAACAGGCCGTCGAAAAAAGTGACGTCACGACCTTTCCCGCCGGTTTCCTGTAATGAAATCAGTGTTGTCGTTATTACAACGCCGGGGGCATTTTTTCGAGGGCTCCGCCGTTCGTTTTGGAATAATTACGCCCCGCCCCTCGTCCGCCCATCTTCCCGTCACTCTTCATCTCTTTATGGTCATCACCGAAATCCAGTTATAATCGGACCGCGTTAAGCAGAAAGGAACCAAGTCACATCAGCTGTTGCCAAATGGAAGTATTTCTGCCAAACGGTACTAAGTGCATTGAGACTTGAGCCCTGAGACTCATAAGAATATATGCATAACAGGGCTCACGTCATAATGCACATAGTTCCGTTTGATAGAAATACGTCCAAATGTCATTGGGCAATTTGATGTGTGATATGTACACGGCTGTGCAGATTTTTGCGCAAATCTCAGTGAATTTTCTGCATGGTACGAGGCATAAAATTTTCAAAGGAAGCCGCACAAACGTTCCATCGAAAAAATTAAATTGTTCGGTTAAATTTTGCAAGCGCTGGTTCATTTCTGTTAAACGCGGTCCACTTTTGTCGTGCTAAGGGAGAACAGAGTTTCTGCTATTTCGAGAAATGAGTGTTTAGAGTTTCGCAATTACATGGATCCATATGGCGAAAAGAAAGTTCAAACTGACTTTTTGATGCTTGAAAATTGGAATTTATGAGCAAATTTTTCATTTAGTTAAGTTTCATTAATACTAGTTTCACCTAAATTCATCAATATCTCAATTTTTTCAGAAATTGCACTTATACGGTTTTTCAAATATGTTTGATTCTGTTTCAGTTAATAATCCTTGTTGAAAGACACTCCTTAAAAATCAAAGTAATGTATATTTATGACCAAAGCGCGAGACTGCGTACCTGCATCACGGTGTTTCAGAATTTTCACTCGTATTTTATTTTTTCGAATAGAAACTAGCCATTTGCGCAGTTCGAAATTGATGCGAAATATTTGCTAACAGCGAACGAAAATCAAGAAGATTTTCAAGAAATTACATTTGTTAGCTTTCTTGAAAAATATGAAGTATATCGGAAAATCTGCTACGTCTCAAACAGAGGTACACAGTTTTGCACTATGGCCATTGATATCATCCAACACGAATCATTTTTACAGTTTTTTAATTTTATATTTTTATGTCAACAGTGAAGAAAAATCAAGTAGATTTTAATGAAATTGCGTCGGCTAATTCTTTAGAAAAATATAAAGTATGGCGGGGAATCTGCAACGATGGAAATAGAGATACGTGGTTTTGCACTATGGCCATTCTATCATGCTTAGGAAGAGCGCCGTATGAACCTTCAGGCGTTGCCAAATTTCCTTTGATAAAACACGAATTTCCTGGTAAACTTATGTGTATTTTCTTTCCAATTTTTCAGATAATTTTGTTCGCAATTTCACCTAAAATCTCTGTCAAGGGATGTCAAGAAAAAACATTCATATCTTTCCTCAAAAATAAACATTTTATTGAAGGAGGCAACCCTCGAATGTTCATACGGCGTTCTTCCTCAGCGCGGCAGTATAGACAGGAAAGGTAAGGTGAGGCAACTAGAGCTACCGAGGGGGAATTTAGCAAGCTGACCTAGCCCAACGAATACTAATGAAATGGATTATTTCATTACAGATCGGCAATAAAGATATCACAACGGCACGGCGACACAATGAGGAATAAAGGTAACACGTGTTAGCCCGAAAACCTAGATTCCTGATACGGAGCCTGAAAGCGAGTAGTTCGTTCTGTACGCCCTGATTTTATCGCTCCCCGTGTTTAAGGAACAAATAGATAGAATAATCCCGGCTTTCTTTCTCCGCTCCGGCCGGCTATTCTGCCGTGCTAAGGAAAAACGCCGTATGAACATTCGAGAATTGCCAAGTTTCCTTCAATTACATGTTTATTTTTCAGGGTAGTTATAAACATTTTTCCTCGACATTTTCACGAACTTTCGGTGAAATTACAAACAACATTATCTGAAAAATTGGAAGAAAATTATTCATAAGTTTACCGGGAAATTCGTGTTATATAAACGAAAATTTGGCAACGCCTGAAGGTTTATACGGCGTTTTTCCTTAGGAATCGTGAGCCCCAATTGACGCTGGTTATGCCGACAGAATAGGCTACTTAACACAACATAACTTTCCTCTTATCGTAATCGCGTGTCGGAAAATGCCGATGGCGCGGCGTACGCTCCATTTGCCCGCCGTCACCTGGATCTTGAATCACGTCAGATTTTAATTTTTCATCCCTCTATATTAATTAATTACTCATTTTATTTTAAAGATGTCCCTGTGTTAATCCTAATAATTTTGTTACCGCGAGAGTAAAGATAGGGTTCTTCCTTATTTTAACTGCTTCCCTTTTAATAAACCTCCATTGACCCTTACATCTGAATCAAAATGATTTTATGGAACTAAAATCTGTTCTAGATGAATCGGAACAATTAGATTGCATTGACTAAAATCAATCTTAGCAATTATATTGAACGTTGCCCATTCCTTCTGGAGTTTTTTTTGTCCCCCTACAAAAAAACTAAGTAAAATTTTGACTTGAAATTTTGTTTTTACGTATGTTATTTAAAAAAAATCATAAAACATTCAAACACAAAAGACGAAGGCATTACATGGTTTCGATTCCTTTTGAAAATAAAAGAAAACGCGCGAGTGAAAATGAGGCAACATGAAAGGTTATTAGGCAAAATTAGTTAGGAATCTAAGTGATGAATTGTAGAATTTTCCTGAAATGTTAACGATGAAGGTTTGGCATTGAAGCACCACCAAAAAAATAAGATTTTTTTTTTTAATCTTTATTTCATTTCTCCTACTTTACAGTATTAGGAAATTTTACTTGAACATCTATTTACATAACTTAAGTCTAACTGGTGGATCAAGGATCCTAGTAATTACTAAATTAATGAGACATTAAAATAGCTTATGTGATAGCAGGTAAGTGTTAGCAGGTGTGCCCGTGATACACGGGAAGATAAACGGGACCCAATGAACACGAGAATAGAGCAAGAGAAAGGACGCGTGTTGATGACGGCGCAGAGATACGACTTCTCGTGCTTGGTGGATGTCCGTATTGTATCTGCAGACTTGAAGGCGCGATGGCAAGAGGCATGAAATCGCGATGCTCCAGGGGTAATTTCAATGAGGTGTCGCTCAGATCCAGAAGAAAATTTTAAGGGTCAGAATGCTTAAAAAGCATCTATTCCTTGCTATCTTCAGGAATTATTTTCCCTCGCTCCCTTCAAAGATGAGGAATGGGGACAGTTTTTCCACTTACCTGAAAAATCGAGTTTTCCAAGACATGCGGTTGCGGACTTTTACCGCCGATGTGTGATATTCTGTCTTTTCATACTGCTATTTTTTCTTCTTTTTTTTTAGAATCTTCATGCTAGTGACTACTTCACTTCATTTCACTTGTACACTTTCATATCACTTCCGCAACGATGTAACCGCTCCTAGCGACCCGTTTTGACGAGCAAAAACACCTGGGACGGTCGTGACGCGAAACTTAATGACAGCATATTTTCGAAATATTTTGGGTGGAAGACAAATTTTTTTCGTAATCAAATGCATTGTTTACTCAACTGCAAGTATTTTTGATGAAATTAGTACACAAATCACAAAAATTTATCAGACCGAAAAAATCCATGAGGTTGTAAACATTGCAACCTTCCAATCATGACAGTGACGGTCATGACATTTCAAGCAATAAAAGCTGAAAATGCAGCTTAATCCATCAATTTTCACAATCACACTCACAACACACACTCATTTAACACACCTCATTAAACACCCATTAAAAACACACATCAAAAGACACACACATCATCACACTCGTTTAAAACACTCACTTTCCACCACATTTGGTGAGATGTGAGACATTTTATCACACATTTTACAAATAAAACGATGATGACTGGAATTGGACAGTTTTCGTGGAATTGCCCACCAGTGTATACACGGATAAAATTGAATTGCTGATTTAACAATTCAATTGTTAAAAAAAGTGACTGCAATGTTTCAATGTAGATTTTACAACAAAAAAATGCTACTTTAACCATCCCCGTGGTTAAAGTAGCATACAATAGTGGTTGAAGTAGCATTTTTTTTTGGTTGAAAAATCTACTTTAAAACATCGCAGTCACTTTTTTTTAGCAATTGAATTGTTAAATCAGCAATTTAATTTTTTTCGTTTAATAACGTTTAGCTTTACATGGCAAAATTGACGCTGAATTGACGCTGTGTGAAATACAGCGCGAAGGAATAGTAAATTCTACCAATCTTTTTTTCAGTGTACAATTGTTCTGGGTATTTTTATCCTAACCATCAAGAAACTTAGGATTGAGATCTCACGAGTGCTCTGAGTGGACCGCATGCCGATAGAGATCGAACTACAATCGTCCTCTCCTCCAAAAACGAGCGAAAACAAATTGTCAACAGGACGTATTTCTATCAAACGGAACTATGTGCATTTTGACGTGAGCCCTGTTATATACACAGTCTTAAGGGTCTCAGGGCTCATGACTGAATGCACATAGTTCCGTTTGGCAGAAATACGTCCAACATGTCCTCGAGTGGAGAATGAAGTGCCGCCGATTAGCCCCGCAGAACCACCGACCCGGAAGAATGTTTGCTCTGCGATGAAAAAGACTCGAGATCAGGAGCGAACCACTTATGTTCACCCCTCAACCCTTTCCCACATCGCGCTTAGCCAAATAACCCTAACTCCAATGAAAATCCTACGTAGAGACGTTGTTCTTCCTACCCACGCGTGGCTCTTTCTAGTGATGCTGTAAACGCGGAAGATCTTAAATAGAAAGAACCTATCTTAAAATCAACATGAGACGTGGTAATCGTGTGATCTTACAGGATCCAGGGCTCATGTTGTGATGTAGATGGGGTATTCTTCTAGCCGGTCCGAGTTTCTTTTATCGTAGTGTTGTAATCGAATGAATAAACGCCGGCTTTCTCTTAGTTAGCGCCGGATCGAGGTTTTGAGAGGCTTAGCGTCTTTTATTCAAAGGCATTTGTCCGTTCTGGGTCTCGTGGCGGCCGTCAAAACACAGAAAATTGACAAGGATGGGATCTGTCCGTTGAAAGAGTTGCTTCTTCGACTGATCCGAGGGATTCGATTGTTCGATCCGAAATCCACGTATTTTTGGTGAGCTATTTGCAGTGAAAATCGGTCAAGCATCTGATGGGTCAGATTATGCTCAAAAATTGTCAAGATTAGGGCGAATCTAATTTTAGTTTGGCTCGATTTTTGAAATAAAAACATAATATACTGGGAAAAAAAGTCGCTTGGATCTGGAGTCCAGACTCTTGAAAACATTCACAAGAAAAAATACTCTTGATTTAATCGGATTTTCGCTTAAATCAAGAACCTAGCCTCTTAATTGAAGCGGATTTCCTTTTGATTCAAGCAAAACTCCGATTGAATCAAGAGTATTTTTTCTAGTCAATGTTTTCAAGAGTCTGGACTCTAGACCCAAGCGACTTTTTTTTCAGTGTAATAAAAGAAAAAAACAAATTAAATAATTTGATGACGTTCGTGTATTGAGAGATGACTAAAAGAATAAACATCACAGTTTTTAAAATGTTAAAATGTTTACAAACTTTCCCCGTAAATTTGTGATTTACCCAAGGGAATTTGGCAACGCCTAAAGGTTCACACAGTGTTCTTCCTCAGCACGGCAGAATACAGAGGGAACAAGCTCATTCGAGCAAAATTTACAATTTTTAGCAATATTATCACATTTTGAGCAACATTTTCAAAAGTTTAAATGTTGAAAATTAAAATGTTTATTCCCTGGAATCTATATACTGGAAAAGTTCATCGACGACTAAGTAGACAGTAAGTTAGAAATGTGGCCAACGTGAGTTAAAATCCAGCTAACTGGAAATCTCAATATAGACGGAAAAAGCTCATTCGAGCACAATTTTCCCTCAAAGAGATACGCTGTTCTGTGCAACAGTAGTTACGACCACCAAAGCATCTTTTAAGCACCAAGCAGCGTATCTCTTTGAGAAAGAATAAAATTGTGCTCGAGTGAGCTTCTTCCCTCTGTATTGAGATTTCCAGTTTTCTGGATTTTCACGATATATATGTACATGGAAATTTTGATGATGAAACATGTATCGTGGCTCTTTTTTATTTCACTCTGTCCAGTGGTCCGCTCGTCGGGCACCCATTAAATAAGCAAGAAAGAAGAATAAGAAGTGAGGACATCCTCACAACGAGCGAATAAAAAACCGAGGTGAAGAGGGAGTTGGACCCGATCAAAGCTCATTAGAAATAATTGTCGCGAAGCGCAACCTAATTAGGCTGTGGTTAAGCGAGACGCAGGCAAATTAGGGGTGCCATATTAGGTGCCAGGGTAGGGGGCGCAGATAGTTTAAAAGGATTGCCGCCGGGCGCTCGCCGCGCCGAGGACAAAGGGATCGCTGGGCGTTGCATCATTGGCACCTTTTAACACTTCACAGTTCTCACCTTTCGGGATTCGGATCGCGGCCATTATACCTCCTCGAATGGGGGCCCTTTAAGGGTTGTTTTCTGGACGCTCCGCATCTTTGCTGAGGGGAGCTTTAGCTCGGCAGCCAATGGCTGTGCTCCATGCAACCGTGATAAGGAAGAACGCCGTATGAACATTCGAGAGTTGCCAAAGTTTCTTCTGTACACTGGAAAAAAAAAACACATTGGATCTAGAGTCCAGACTCTTGAAAACATTGACAAGAAAAAATACTCTTGATTCAATCGGATTTTTTGCTTGAATCAAAACGAAATTCGCTTAAATTAAGAGGCTTGGTACTTGATTTAAGCTAGATTCTGATTGAATCAAGAGTACTTTTCCTTGTCGATGTTTTTAAGAGTCTGGACTCTAGATCCAATGTGTTTTTTTCCAGCGTAAAATATGCATTTTGACATTCATGCACATTTTTCCTTGGTATTTTCAGATATTTTGGATCAAATTGCGTACGAAATTGTCTGAAAATTTTAGAATAAAATATTCACAAATGTCTCAGTAATTTCGGTTTTTTTTTTGGTAGGAAATTTGGCAATGTCTGAAGGCTCATACGGCGTTTTTCCTTAGCACGGCAGTATTGAATCCATGTTGAGAATTTAGTAAAGAATAGTATGCGAATAAAGTATCAAAAAGTGAATTTAAACTTTCTTTCTGCGATAAGGCTCCATGTGATTTTGAAACTATAAATACGTATTACTTGAAATATCAAAAACTGCACTTATGCGCCTTGTCGTCCGAGCCTCTTAGTTGGATTACATTTTGCAATAAGGAGCCACAATCTCTGGCTCTCCCATAAAAACACCTTACTGCATAGGGAAACTAGTTTCATATATGTTGTTTCCAAAATGAGTCAGAAATAGTGGTGCCTTATTGCAAAATGTGGTCAATTATTTTTTATTTAAGAGCATTAAGCAAGCCGTATTTCACACTTCATTTGCGTTCTTGTTTGTTCCGTGTATTTCTATTTTAGGTATGTTTTAGGTTCGGAAATTGAGCTGGAAAGAACTTCAGATAATCGGACGTTTATCCCCCTACAACCAGTTACTCTCGGTTACTCTCGGATTATGGGGGCTCCACTGTATTTTCCTTTAAAATGTTTGATAAGTTTAATTCCGTAAAACAGTCCTGTGTAAAAATACCAGGTTGCTTACGTCATTTTTCCACCTTCACGGAGAAAAAAACTTCGTGCGTGGGACCCGAAGTTTAGATCATATGGATCTCTGAAGTTTTCGGATTGAGCACCTGAACACTTTAGGTCCAGCTGCTGAGGTTTGGATCACACATCTGAAACTTCAGTTCTTACATCTGAAGTACTTCGGTTTTCACATCCGAAAAACCTCGGTTCTCACATCCGAAAAACTTCGGTTCTCTTATCTGAAGAACTTCAGATGTAAGAACTGGAGTTTCAGATGTGTGATCCGAACCTCGACAGCTAGACCTAAAGTGTTCAGATGCTCAATCCGAAAACTTCAGAGATCTATATCAGGCTCGGATTGGCCATAAGGCCAATCTGCCATTGGCAGATACGCCCCCTTGGTGCGCCGAAAAAGCGCTCCACTGACAGATAGCAAAAGAAGACGAGAAAAACAATTACAACCGAGAATATTTGTGGAAAATTTCTTGAGTGAACGGAAGAAGAGAGAGTTATAGGAGTAAAGAAAGGTGCTTTTACGCATGATGTGTGGTGAACAGAGGTTCAAGAACTACTTTCTGAAGCGTTATCACTTTTCTGTGAAATTTTCACCTTTTTGTTGACATACATGCGCTTTATCATCCCCCTCCTTCATTCGCTATCGTAATTCCCTAGAAGCGATAGTCGGTTCGATTTTTAGACCCCTTTTAGCGCCCTTCATGGACCTCTTGAGAGACCTTTCATCATATTTTAAAAGTTAAAAAAGAGGCCCGAATACATCTCTTCTACCTTCGGCTGTGTTACTCACGTAGTGCTTGAAGCACCATCACGAATAAGACAAACGGAAACAAACAAAATATAGAAATATAGGGAGGGAAAGGCTGCGCGTTTACGAAGGCGCAGAGATACAACTATTCGTACTTGATGGACGTCCTTGCTGTATTTGAAAAATTGAAGGCGCGATGACGCGAAGCGTGAATTCTCAATGCTCTGCTATATGCTGCCAATGAGGTGTCGCTCAGATTCGGGGGAAAAGTTAAAAAAGAGGCCCGAACACATCTCTCCCTCCTTCGGCTGTGTTATTCACGTAATGCTTGAAGCACCATTACGAATAAGACAAACGGAAAAAAACACAAAATGGAAATAAAGCGAGGATAAGGATGCGCGTTAAAGACGGCGCAGAGATACAACTATTCGTACTTAATGGACATCCGTGCTGCATCTGAAAAATTGAAGGCGCGATAACGCAAAGCGTGAGTTTTCAATGATCTGGTATATGCTGTCAATGAGGTGTCGCTCGATTCGGAAGAAAAGTCAAAAAAGAGGCCCGAATAGATTTTTCTGTATTCGACTGTGTTGATACTCGTTCTTTTTTTTCAGGTTCTTGTCTGATTTTTTTTAGGATGGATTAGCAGACCCACGTCCTAAGCTCGGGTAAACCACAGCACTGGCTTGGTTTTTTTTTTGTGGAAATAACGTTGCTTGGATGCGTTTGGTGGCTTTAATTTTTCATGTTTTCTATATAATTTCAGAAGTCTGTCGGTTACTTCAATACGTTCAATTTTGCAATTTTTACTCCGCACGATTAATAAACTTTGAACCTGAAAATAGCGTAAACTTGTGCCGCTTTTCCAAAATTGTCTGAACCCCTCTCCGCGTATGAGATGCTCTACCAGGAAATATCACATTGCGCCCCCTTAACTAGCCAAGGGTCTACGCCCTCAGATGCGAGCCAGTCCGACTCTGATCTATATGACCTAAACTTCGGGTCCCAAGCACGAGGTTTTTATCTCCGTGTATCACTGAAAAAAAAGGTGTAATTTATCGAAGTTCGGTGTTCCTTCATTCCAATTAATTCGGTTCGTCAAACTAAATTTTCAGTTTGTAAAACTGAACTTTCGGTTAGTGTAAACAAATTTGTGCGATAAAGTAAACTGGCGAACGGAGTTTGGTCACGTATGCCGGACGTTCGGTTGCACGAACCAAACGTTCAGTTTGAAAAACCGAGTATTTGGGATGATATGGAACTTCTAACGTTCGGCCCACGTGTCCGATTTTTTTTTCAGCGAGGTTTTCCAATGAGGCACAGACATCATGCCGGACGCGACCATTTTGTTGCGAGGTCAGTGCCTCTCGGATTTCAAGCCAGATTCTTCCAAAAAAGCGTCATGGTTTCGGAGAGGATCCCGAGGGCGGCTCGTCCCTTGTGTCTATGTTGCGCGATAACAGATACATTTCAAACTCGGGTCGGTTAATCCAACGGTTTGTAAGGCCAAACCGCAAACAAAAAGTGTCCAAGACGACTCGGGCCAATTCGAGACGCAGATCTTCGGCTCAGAATGCGAATGTTGCGTATGCATGGCATGATACACGATATCGTTGCGAAACCAGCTTCCATGTCTCATGTCGAGGAGCGATATCTGGGAGATCCATCTTCGACCTTAACAGTGTTGCCTTGGTTTATACCACAGATGTAACTCAAAACGTTGGATTGTGACTGTTTTTCACGTTTTTTTAGTATTTTCTACTTGGATCGCATTTAGCAAAAAGGAACCAGCGCAAACACAGTATTTTAAAAATGTTACTACTTCATAATTGGATTACAAATTTTGCAAAAAGAAACCACGAGCATTCCAATGTCGCTAAGATTGTGCAACTTTTTTCACCTTGCAAATATAAGTTGATCATTTAAATGAGTTTTATCTTTACTCCCAATAAATTATGAATTCAAGCTGAAAATTACCATTGTAAATGTAATTTTCTGCACGATTTCAGTGATTTTATTGTAAAGAATGTAAGTTGCACAATCCTACCAACATTGGAATGCTCGTGGCTCCTTTTTGCGAAATGCAATCCAATTATCGGAAAATCAGCAAATAGTTGTTGCTTCCTACCGAAAAATTGTTAATTTTAAAGGAAAATAATCGTGTAAAATTTAATACTGAGTATTGATAAAAGTATAAGTAAATTGCAAGTAAAGTAGTTCGAGTATTTTTAAATAGAAACAATAACTTGCACAATTTTGAAAACATTCTGATCGCGCTGGTTCCTTTTTGCTAAATGCGATCCACTTGCGAAACTTTGACCACTGCATACTTCCCTCAAAATGATGTTAGGAGGGATGGTTTTGCTTCTTTTATTCATCAAAGATGGCGTTCATGAGGGACACATCGGCGGTGAAACTCCCGAACCACGAAACTCGATTTCGGTGTTTTAAATTTTCCGCTCCCATCTCATATTTTTTGAAAGAGAACGCGAATCGACATCATACCTTGAAGTTTACACAGAATTATCTTCACATAGAGAAGAAGGACCATGGAAGGTCTGAGGCATTGACATTATGAGCAGTTACCCGTTTAACAAATCAAGTTTGACAGGAAGTCTGCCGAGTCGCAAACCGAGATAGGTGGTTTGGAAATTTTACTGTCGACATGTGAGATAAGAAGTAATAGAGGCAAACTATTTTAGCGACCTTGTGATAAGCAGTTAAAAAATGTGAGAGGGTAAGACCTGAGGCAGAAGTTACTCTACGGACTGAAACTTTTCTCATTTGTAGCATTGCTCATCTTCACCTAAGTTTACTTATGCTGTGCAATTGTGGCTCAGCGAGAGAAAATGGATATTCGAGAGATCAAACTCTGGCAAATTTCTGAGATATGAGTTTTTTGCAACAGCCGATTTTACTACGGTCAATTTTGGCTTTTTTTCGAATGGAAGTTGTGCTCCACTCTTTCAAATTTTGGATTTGCAACTGCAAGAAATCTGCATCGTAATTCGAAAATTTAAAGAACAGTGGGCTTTTCTGAGGTTAATTGCTTACCATCAGCAAAAAAATTTCCAAAATCGGCTCGGTAGACCTCCAGACATAACATGGTGGAAATGAACGTATTGAGAGTCAAATAGCCTATAGTAATGATATACTTGTAATTTGGTTCCTTTTGTTAAATTCAGTCACATTTACACACGGAAAAAGAAGTAAGGATTGTTAGATGATGTGGGAATTTTCAATTAAACCCCAATGAATTAGGATATTAACCAAAATGTTGCGGTACTATCCTAACATGAGTTGTGGCACTACCACAATCAATGGGAAACGCTCATATCATCCAAACAATTACACCGATAAAAATATTTGTGTTCTTGTGCTACTTTTGGTTCATGTAAGAAGTGAAACACAAAACAACCCAAACAACGCAGGAAACGATGGAAAGACTGGGAAACCCCTGAGTCAACCGAGGGTTTGGGTTATTTTGTGTTTTAATTCCCATTTTAACACATTTTGGTTACATTTTTTTAGTATGTGGGTATTACCACAGTTTTAAAGGATAACCCCCTAAACCCTCCAATAACCCCCTACAACCCCCTACAACCCCTAAAACCCCCTACAACCCCCCAACCCCCTACAACCCCTTATAACCTCATATACCCCCTATAACCCCCTATAACCCCCTATAACCTCCTATAACCCCCTATAACCCCCTATAACCCCCTATAACCCCCTATAACCCCCTATAACCCCCTATAACCCCCTATAACCCTCTATAACCCCCTATAACCCCCTATAACCCCCTATAACCCCCTATAACCCCCCTAACAACACTATTTTCCCTTGTACAGTCAAATGGGGGAGGCGCTAGGTTTTGAAAGTGGCAACACAGTGAAATGCGTAGGGAAGAGATGAAGCACATTCTTAATGGCATGTCGCATGTCGCCGCCGAAAGGGCAAGGCGCGGGCAGAGGCCCCTGAATACCCGATACAATAATTGTATATAATTTCAAAGTGACCGCACTGACCATCACCCCGGATCGGGGGCAGGGGGCAGGGGGATCATGGCGCTTGGCTCGCAGCTCGGACAAAGGCTGTCGTGTTTACATCCTTACAGGTAAGCTCCACTCTCGTCTCACGGCGAAGAAAGGCCCTCGTCCCGGGCAAAGGCTCCGATGTTTGGAGATTAGCCCGGACAATGGGATCTAAATATCACGAGGTTTCACCTTTATACAAACATCTTTTTTGCTCTAATGCATCATACCGCTCGGATTAGAGGAGTGAATTACCTTATTTTTTAGTTACCCCGCTCGAATGCCTCTTGGATGCGTTCTCGACCCAATGTTGCCAAGAGAGACAATATATTTAAGAAACCTCGCACTGTGGGTTGCACAAGTGAAATGAACATTATGAATGATTGAAAATTTCCCTGAAATATTACATAAAATTTCACGAGGTCTTGAAATTTTGGAATTGTTTTCAGGGGTTGGGTTTGTAAACCCACACTAAAAAACATAAAAAAACAAGAACCATTTGCCTTTCAATTAATTTTGAATTTAATTTCAAAAAATATGTTTTTTTGTCTTTCATATTTTTCTGAAATTTCAAGATTTTATTTTTCACAAAAAATTGCAACTCTGCATTAGATTTCCAAGCAATGTAATCGACTGAGTCATAAGTTACTTTCGGAAGTCAACGCAACTGTTCGCCTAATGATAATTTGACTACATTTTGCAATTAGGAACTACAATTTTCTGGCTCAGATTAGAAATAACGTAGGCACCATCAGTTTCCCTATGCTTATAAGTGATACTACTGATGAGCCAAAAATTGTAGTTCCTGATTTCAAAATGAAGCCCAATTGATGACCAACTTCTATCGCAGAAATGTGCATAAAATTCGTCTGATGATGATAGATGACTTCCAGGGCGAGACGAAGAGTGACCCTCCATTGATATATCTTTGACAATGGTGGAAGCTTTTAATTTTGAGACCCCAGCATTCAACTGTCCACCTACCTATTACCTATCGTTGGATACTTAACAATGTGTTGAGTTTTTCGTTTGGCAAACAAACCGAAGTTTGGTAAACTTTTTTAGAGTATAACGTCACCAGTGAAACATGACACCATGACCATACCATGTGGGCGTCAACATAGTCGACATCGTACCAGCATTGTTCCGTGTGAGTATCATGTTGGTCACTGTTGGGATATTTGACCAATGGAGAATTTGCACGTTTTTTTTATTTTTTCATCTAAGAGAGTCAAAAGACCTGATTTCTCGGTATTTTTCATGATTTTGCTCTAAAAGTGGAAAAAGTATAAGCATAGATTTGAAAATGAAAAAAGCGTCATCTGGCGGCATTTCCCTTAAACTAATTTATTTTAGCAGATTGGATCATTTTGTCATATCTCCTTCAACATGTATGTAAGCCGCTTCTATACCGCTGTCTGGCGCTCTGCGACACCTAACCACCGAAATTCCCCTATCCTTCCAAAGCCCCTCAGGGAGTAATTCTTAGAGATTACCTCCAATAATTACTCAATTCATGAACAAAAGGTATCTTTGTGTTCAGTTCTCTCAGTAGTTTCCCCTTAAACTCGAATTTAATCAAAGTTAAGACACCTGCAAATTCTCCATTTGGTACTATGTTGAGACCACGACGATACCATGTTGGTGTCAACATGATGTTGTGTTCCACTCACCAGCATAGTCCTTTTTAGCAGGGATTCTGAAAAGAGCGTTCAACCAATCGACATAGAACTTACACTGCCTCTTAGAAATTTCCGGATTCAAGAAACTTGGCAGCGCCGTAGCGCTCAGTGCCTTGATGGGTGCTTGATAGGTTTACGCCTTCTTTGATGCGACCTGAAATTCTTTAATGGGTTCCGAAAAGGACCCCGGCTTCATCCCCGGGCCAGCGTAAACGAGAGATTGGTCTTTAACACCTTTTGGGGAATTTTCACGCGGTTTTAATTTTATTTTAAATTGATTCCGAGTGCAAGTCCTTCAGAATGAACCCACGCACATGGCATGGCTCACCGGAGCGCGAACTTCCTTCGATCAGCCTCGGGGTCTTTGATTAGGATTGTCAAAGACTTAATAAAGTGCTCAAACTCACCATCTTAATGCAAAGATTTCGTCGATTTTTTTTTTACCTTTTTTCGAGAGGAATGTTTAGGGTCATTAATCCTTAAAATCCAGAGGTTTCTTTTGCGTGCAGCGAAGCTGCATGGTCTTTATTGCAGCAACATGTTCTATGGTAAAATTCACCACGTATTCAAAATATATGATATGATGTAATATTACCGCATTTACATCTGTAAAATTGTACACATGGGCTAAACAATACAAGCAAACACTTTGATAACTATCTTCAGATTTTTCATTTTTTTACCTTTTTTGCCATAAGGATTGTCAGAATAGAAATATTAAAACAATCACGTTAACTGTTATGTCATTGATAGATAGACAACGTTAATATACCAGATAATCCCCTATTGAAACTCATTTTTT
>NC_092798.1:48914940-49000730 GCF_918797505.1 Bemisia tabaci
TTTTTTTACATTTATAGTTTTGTATTTCATATTTTGGAGTTAACTTCGGGTTCCACATCGATACAAACAAAGAATGTAGCAATGTTTTGATGCTAATTTTTTCTCGTATTTTTTTCCCCAACATGTAAATTTCAAACAATTTTCATCTGAAAAATCCCAAAAAGGGTCTCCTATTTTGTAAAGCTCCACAAGTTTCAACATTCATAGTTCTGAACCTTTCAAAACAAAAACTGCTTTAAGCTGAAGTCCAACTTACTGCAATATCCATGAGTCATGAACCGAATCTTTTCAATTTTTCAGAATTTGTTCTCTGTCTACCATGAAATTATTTTGCTATCCTCCAACTGCACAATAATTTCGTACTAAATGTGTTTTGCTTGGTTATTTTCTTTCCTAACAGGCATGTTAAAACAAGACCTATCGTTACTGAACAAGCCAAGCGATGGTACACTAATGGCTGTTCTAGTCGTATCCGCTGCTCTTTTGTTCGGTGCAACTCTCCTTGCCGCCATGATGATCTATACCCGATCTCGTAACAGAGGTAGGTCAGAGACTCTGTATGAGCACTTATCCATGGAGCATTTGAATCTTGTTGACTGATTGTGATATTCGATGTAATTTTTTTAGTTTTCTCATTGTTCTGTTTTATTTATGAAAAGTCACTTTGTTCATGGAAGTGGATGACACTGGTTGCTATGTCTCACTCTATAGGCAGGCATCTGAAGGGCTGATCGAGTTAAGGACTCAAATGGCGAAAATAATTTTAAACAAAAATTCTTTAGCACCATTCAGTTTTTTCATTGTGCTTTGAACATAGTTTTACACCAAGAACTCATCTGAAAGACACCTCTCCCGCTTAATTCAGATCTTTCCGTCCAGACCTTAGAAGTTTAAGTAGTTGAATGATCTCTAAACCTTCTACAGTAATCTCTGTCTCAATTTTTCATTTTTTATTCAAAATACGCTTTGACTTGAAAATGAAAATAGGATGAGGATAAATTATTCTACGAGGTAATGGACTTTTTCGTGTAAAAGTAGTCAAGCTACATTAGTTTTCTATTAAAGATAGACCTGTGTTGCAAATGTGCCTTGTAGTAGTTTTTGGGTCTCAAAAAATTTATGTAGAGGCATTGAATGTGAAGTATAGGTGTACTTTCGTAAGAGTGTCCAATCGGTGTTCAGCAAGCCATCAAAACAGTTCTGTTTAAAAGTAGTAATGATAAGAAGTCTCTGACGAATCAGAATTTTCAGAACTGGCAAAAGGGAGCAGTTGCTATGTTTATCAATTTTACGGGCCTAGCATCTCTACATGAAGACATACGGGCCAACATTGCTTTGTCTCAGAGCTCATGTAGTACTAGATAGACCTAGATAAGGCTGACCGTCTCCCACCAGAGCGGCCTTAGGAAAAAATGGTATTTCAGAACAAACCATACCAATAGCGATAGCTTACAGACAACCCTGTACTTCCCAAATTTTAATGGAAATAATTCAAAAGTTCTGACCTTTATTGGACCTTCCCATTCCATTAATTTTACCGTACAAAAATTTCAGCCCAGTCAGATGAGTTCATGCAAAAGAGGTCTATTTGTACCAAATTGAAATCCTAGATAAATAGACATCTTTTTTATCTGATTGGTCCATTTGATGCACTTTTTGTGGCTTTTAATGTGTGACTCATGTCTCATTTTAATTTAAGTGGTCTCTGAATTTTAAATGTTTGTACTACTCACTGCTTTAAGTATTCTTTTTTTCTCTAAAGTTCTTTTCATTTCTTTTAAGAGCAACATATTCCAATATTTATATGTAACTTTTTCCAATGCTTGCGTGTAAAAGTCTTTTGCGTTCAGGTAGTAGCCAGTTAGCACTTGAATACAGGATCAGTGGAAAGGTTAGTAAAGGCTCCTTGTTCACTCGAGACTCTTCAAAGAGATGAAATTGTAGATGTGGGTCAGTTTTGCCACTTGAATGAAGGTTTTGTCAATCCAAATTATATCGCTTACCGTTGAATCTATCTTTTTGGGAGATACTCTCTCTAGTAAGTGTCAATTGACTATGAATTTCAATCTTGACCCACCTGTTTAAATATTACTACCATAAAATAGCACTTCCGAATTTCTGAAAGCAGTACGAAATATGTCCTTGCCCCCCTATAAGTGAATGTCCACAGGGGTATCTTAATTTACTGCTCTAATATCAAAGCAACAAAGCTTTTTTAAGAATGCTGTTATTTCCTCATTTTTATTTTAATGATCTGATTTTTCAAGTTTTGTCTATTCTACTTAAGTAAGAGAAAATAAGCTGTGAGGAAAAGAGACATAAGTGAAACAATTTTTTTAATTGAAAGAGACACTGACAGTGTTCACGTCATGCATTCAATAGGTATCAAGGAAAATTTAAAATAATGTCTCATCCTACATAAATCCAATTTGTGGCATCAAAAAGTTTACAGTTTTATCTCCTCAGGTTTTTTGTATACTTTATTCCTTTTTCTCATTTGTGCCTTGGTCCATGTAAGTGGGATCAATCAGGGAATTAGCAACTTATCATTTGCAAGTTGAAATGTGTGTAGCAAATCAATACTTTCTCATCAAAATATCTTCAGAAAATATTTTGTATGGTAAGATCAGTTTTAAAATATTTTGAAAGTGTACCAAGGACTCATTAAATACATAATTTTTATTATAATTATTCCCAAAAATCAAAACTTATCCCTGAAATATCGGCATGGAAGCACTGATGTTTCACCATTTATTTAACCAAAATCAAGAGGAATAAAGAAATATCTTACTAAGCTCTCAGCGAAAAAGTGAGGAAGCTTATTATTTTTACACCAACCTCTGAGATTGGTGGAGACGGTGTCTTTAAATGATTTAAAAAGAACTCTCCAAGAATCTCAAAAAGTTAGCTCTTTGTTGCTGTATTACTAGAACAGCCACTTTTCTGCTCCCACAGGAAATTCTTTTAAGCATTTGCCGTAATCGTGTAACTCTTAGTTATTTAAGAACTAGCATGATTTTACTTGCCTGATCTTTTTTAATTATTTAAAATTTTTAATTTTTTGGAAACGTAGATTCTGTTTTACTCTCTGCTGGTTATTGTATTGTTCAAATTTATGAAATGTTTATTATTTTGTTGCTGTTGTTCTTTCCTTTTACCGTAAGTTTTATTTTGTGTATCTGTGAAAAAGTCGAATGCAATTTTCAAACTGTTATACAGCATGCTCGTTCAAGGCTTTCAAAACTCTCTTTTTCAAGAACCTCAGATCTTACATTCCTTAATAAAATGTATCGTAATTTTTAAAATTGAAAAGAATGACACTATATCTCCCTAATATTGACCCTTTCTATCATTTCTAATCATTCCAATTTTCAATTCCTCAAGGGAAACACTTTCTATAGTGATAGTTTTACCGTTTAAGTATATCCTCAATAACCCTCTACAGTACTAGTTTGTAAGTAGTGAATAACACTGAAACGCAGGAGGTCTGAAGCTTTGTCAGTATTGTATATTGTTCACTTATCATCCCTGATGAAAATGACCGAAATTAGTGTCAGGGTGCTTCTTAAACAGTCAAATTTTCTAATTTGTTTAATTGGCATCTCAACACTGTTCTCTAGTAATTTTTTAGCAGGGATTCGCTCTATTTTTTTATCTCCCTGGATTTAACATTTACTTTCAAGACGTCATTTCTGTTATATCTTGATTTATGTCACTTACCTTTGCATGGAAATTTTTATGAGTTAAATTTGGGCATGTTTAACGTATCTGCTATACATGGTGATGCGAAAGTCCATCACTGTTAGCACTAGGCATCTTCACTGTAACTTTTGAAAGATTGAGACGAAGACTTGCAATTTCGTAAGTGCTCCGTGGTCCAAAGAAACGGCTTTTTGAACCCCCCCAAAGTCTTAGAGAGATCTTTCTGAACCTGAAGGACAAGAACCCTAAGTACTATAGGGGTGTGAGGCACTTTAGGATCACCCTGTATTATATGCAAAATTTTAATAAAAAGGTTTATCAAATGTTGATTAATTTCTTACCAAGTCTGGTGGTCAATGAGGACTTTTTTTTTGGTTTCGTTCTTAATTAGTCACCAGAAGAGCCCCTGGGTTCCAAAACTATCAGTATTGAAACATCAGTATTTTATTCACTGTATCTTATCACTCATCACAATTCATATCATTTTTACATCGGAACTTAAGTTTGCATTTTTTATAATTTTGTTCCTAATTGTGTACTTACCCCAGCATTTCCTATCCTTCACAATGTGTACTCTTGATGAATGTCATCTCTCAGTATATAACTCCATGAAATTATACATCGCAGTAAGCGCTCTAGTTGGTCAAATAATTTCTTATCCAAGGCATTCTCGAAGATCAACTAGGGCCGTTTTCTACAATCCTTTGGCTATTGATAGGAAAAAATCTCTAGATGAGCCCAATGGCTTTAAAATTTCAAAATAACCTTGGTTTATCGTTGTTGAGAAGTTGCCCTCCTACGGCACAGAACACTTGCTGAAGGTTGGGCAACTTAGCAACAAACGGGAAGAGAGGGTCCTTTAGATTCTTCTTCTCTCTTTGCAAAGCTCTTGCCTTTTTTAAAAAAAAAAAAAAAAAAAAAAAAAAAAAAAAAAAAATTCATTCATTCATTTATTTATTTATAGCACTAGGCATAATCCTCTCTATCGTCATTTGTTTCGTTGTTTTTCTACTAAGATATTTTACTGTACGTTAAAATCCAACAATGGCAATTTTCAAGAACTCTATTTTTACAAACTTCACCATTAAAACTCATAAATGATACAGGGGCATATTGTGGTACATCTGTTGAACCACATAAACTTAAAACGATGAGGCAGGTAAAAACCTATTGGTAATAACAGAAGTTTTCCGAAATGTCTGTAAAATGTAAAGATGTAAGCTGTACTAATCAGTGGAAAAAAATTCACATTACTAGATTCATTTCTTAAATAATGTATAATTTCTTGACTTCTGAAGACAAGTCAGTATCAATGATGTTCACTCTTAAGTTTTTTTCTATTTTTATATGATCTCAAAACTTCCGTCCCCTTGCATTCAGATATTTCATTAAAATATCTGGAATTTTTAATTAATCATCCATCTTATAAGTAAGAATGATGCACAAAAATATTCCGAATACGAATTTAATTACTAGTGAATTCCTAATCTTCTGTGACCTAAATTTGTTTGAAACGTTTCCGATAGAATGATTCTGTGGTGAAGAGTTTTTAAAACTTGATTTCCAAAAGAGCTGGTCCAGAGAGAACATAGAGATTTTAAAAATCTATTTTCTAATTTTCTCTAAAACATTTTGTCGAATTTTCAGACAAAATATGTTTTATGGACACATATTTATTTCTGCTTTGTAACGATAATCGAGACAAAAAAATTTTTTAACAGTTTGATCAATATTTTTATGCCTCACCAATCATTTCCGAGTCGCAACATTTTTCAACTTGACTTTTTTTTCTTATTATTCCAGTCTTAAAGCATTGAACATGAATAATAGGGCTTCTAATTTTAGATATGAAACGATAAGTCAGGTATCTAGGACTAAAATCTAGCCAATTTTCCTAAGAGCTCTCGTTGCATTGTGAGTCCATTAAGTAACTAATTTATTTTGTAATCCGTGATTTTTTAATGTGATACTATCAATTTTCATCTTGTTCCTAGTGATGTAACTGTAGCATTTTTTGTTTGCATCTGTCGTTCTCTATCTTACCGTTTGTCATTTCTTCCAAATACATGAGGAGCACGTACTATCATCATTTTTGTTTTACTTTTTTCTTCCATTTTCTTCCTTTCTTCTGTTATGATTTTATTTACTGAGGCGTAGGAATTCACCAGAGCTCATAGGTGAGAGTTGAGCAGACATCATGAACCAAGAGAAATTTATTTGAGCTGCGAGGTTTCAAAGAATTATACCAGGTATTCTAAATTTTACCAGTTGAAGGGAGGCTTCCTTAAAATTCTTCCTTCAAGATAAAATAGTGACCAATTTAGTGTGATTCTGCTTCCTCAGAGGAAAATTTGGTGTGAAGTGTCATATAATTTCATGATCGGAAATACCAATCAATCAGCTACAAAAATCCTTGTATAACCATCTATATTCCATTTTTTAGTTGCCCAACTTCATCGCAACAAATAATGTAACAGATATAGTGGAGCTTTGAACGAATCCACATAGCTTTGATTTCAACCTCAGTCATGATGACTTCAGACTCTTATCTTATTTTTTACAATAAAGTTACAACAAAATATAGGCACTCGAGTATCTTGTGAAAATGAAACTTCTCGGAATCAATAATCTATAGTAATTAACGAACGCCTGTGTCAAGTTGCGTTGAACTAAATCTAGGAGTTTAAGGGAATATAACGTTTCTTTACAATGGTATCTAAGGCGAGTAAAAATAGCCTGAAAATAATGTAATTTTTTCAGATCAAAATGAGTTTAGGTATTCCTACCTCTACGTCTGACAGAGGAACCTAGACATTCAGTTTGAATAAATTTAAAGTCTATGAAAATGCTCTTTCATTGTACTCGAATTTACTGAATTCATTATGACAGTTCAGAGCGAAGACTTTATCATCGAGTACAACATTACAATTTTCTCCTTCGTGAATTTTTTATTTTCTCATAGGTAGGTACCCCCCTCCCTCCTAACTGAGACAGTGTATGTTTTAATTTTATTTTATTTTATGTTACCTATCGAATTTTCAGTTTATTTTCAGAATGTTTTTATTATTTCTCAAAACATAGTTTTCCCCAACTTCCGTGCTTGTGATTGGTAAGTCAAGAATATGTTTATTTCTTTTAAAGTTGAAAGTTCTTAAGGACCAATCTAAAATGATCATTTGGTATGCAAGATTGAATATTGTCATGATTTTGTAAGTGTCTCATCCTTTTATTTTGAATATTCTCATTCAATTTTTGACACTTCCTTTTCTTCCTTTTTATTTTTGTTTTTCTCTCTTTTACGCGGCTTTGTTTAAGTGTACCTATACAAGTAGTTTTCTCATGGAATCAGTTTTCTCCATGGCATTTGAATCAATACTTTTAAAAGGGGCTAAGGTTCATTTTTAAATAAAGTTTTTTCCTCTAAATTTTTTAATATTCTGGATGTCCATATCATCCGAGACAGCAGCGGAAGTCTGCTTCTTGGACCACAACAGACACATGCACAGGAACGAATGTCGTGTAAATAGAGCGTCAAAAATGCGTTTAAAAAGAAAAAAAAAGGAGTTAGAAAAATTGGACTTCTGACCATTTTTAAAAGCGCACTGACTCAATTGAAGTTTAAACTTCAAACCATTATAATTACAATTTGATTCGACATTTTTTAGCGTTTTTTGTGCCCAAAGTTTTGTTCAACACTTCTCTGAGCTGTGGCATCAATATCTGTTTCAGTTACCTATTTTAAGTTTTCGCAGTTTTAGGTTCCCTCTTCCACCGATGATAGTTGTTCCCCTCTTTTTTTCATTAGTTCAAATTAATTATTACCTCATTTTCTAGTTTGCGGGGAGCATTGCTCTCACAGATGGCGCCCCAGAGGTCGTGGCAGAGACGGCTTCTCTCTAGGAATCCTCGGTCAACGCTCACATTCCCAGCATGGTTTTGAACAGCTCAAAACAGCCGAAGAAAGCGAAGAAGATGACGATGAAGAATCTCAAACTCAAGCGGAGCTTCAACCAATCGTTTAAATCCTTTGTTTTTTCAACAGTTTTCCTTTCCATTTTTTAAATGTACAATATAATTTATCTCGGTCACATGTACATAATTATCACCAGGTATTTAACCAATCTTGACTCCTTGTTATCAAAAAATCTACCTGCCTGTACCTGTTCTCAAAATATTCTTTATACCAAGCACTGTGGAAGACAGAAAACCAATCAGTATGCATTTAGGTATGTCCATTAAAGCGTGTTCTCAAAACAATTTGAATACAGTCTTTATTTTTACATCATCTAAAGTCTTTACCCCCAATCGATCTTAATTTGAATAAAGTAATGGTATAGCCCTTTATTTTTAAGCTGAATTAGAATAAATGGTTGCGCTGATGAGCGTTTTGACCGTGGTCAAACTACAGCAAGCAACTATAACTGCTCCGAGGCCACCTAAATTGCCTGCTCGAGTTTTGAAGGCGAATCATCTTGAACGCGGGCCACTGCTATGAGCTTGAGCACTTTAATATTTCGACGGCGTGAGTCCGCAGTCACATATCTCGTTTGCGGTGTCTGAAAATCTCCGCCTCTATGTAATTTTTTCAAATGAGAACAAAATTGGCATCATTCCTTGAAGTTTATGCAGAATTTACTTTCCACAGCGAAAAAAATCATGCCGGTTTTAAAGAATTACCGTCGAGTAAATTTCCTTTTAACACATAAAGTATGACAGGAAGTCTGCGACGTCGCAAACCGAGTTACGTGATTGACGACTTACACCGCCAATTTGCTGCGCGAATGATAGGAAATAAATGTTTTAAACGTGATCAAACCACAGAGGGCAATTTATCATGCCACTGGTGTTCTCTAAATGAAAACTCAAAAAAAGCCTTCAAAAATGAGGTGGCAATGTAGGGGAGCCGACTACGGTGCAATGAGCCAAAGATCCTGGCGCCACGCTCGGAAACCAGCAAAATTTTGGATGGAAATGGCAATGTCGTCTTTTTTTAAGCTTGAGAAAATGAATTAATGTGGTGAAATTTAAAACCTTTAAATATGGAGAGATACATTTCTTCATCTAGAAAATGACATATTCATGTGAGGGATTCACAAATGGTTACACATCCGTCACTGAACATCGATGAATATTGTTGGAGACTCAAACGCCAGGATAAGAAAAGTGGTCTCTCACTGTAGCGCAGGGCTCCCCGACTACGGTGCAATGAGCCACAGATCCTGGCGCCACGCTCGGATCTCGGCTAAAATTAGGGCTCAACGCCACGGAGTGTGGCGCCACACTCCTGCAAAATCCTCAAATTTCACTTTTGATTAAAATCGCTTAAGTGCTGGTGCAATCTGCCACAAAGTTCAGCTTACAGTTGACTTTCCGCTCATCTTTGACTTTTGTAAAAAACTGCCCAACCAACTTTGATAAACTTTCGAGCGTGCCGACACACACCAGCGCAAGAGAAAATCCGGGCCCCGCGCCACAGGGCCGAGCGCCACAACTCACGATTGCATATCGCCTGGATTACGGGCGCGCATCAGGTAGCGAGGCCCACGTCGCGTCGCATCGGACCTGACCCAACCCAACCTAACCTAACCGAACCTAACCTAACCTAACCTAACCTTCGGTGGATTAAGCCCTGTGGCACTGGGCCCGAATTTTTTCATGCGCTACTGTGCGACGCGGGCCTCGCTACCCGATGCGCGCCCGTAATCTAGGCGATAGGCTATCGAGAGTTGTGGCGCTCGGCACTAAGGCGCTGGGCCCAGATTTTTTCATGCGCTGATGTGTGGCGCCACGCTCGAAAGTTAATCAAAGTTGGTTGGGCAGTTTTTCTTTACAGTCAGCGATCAGATGAGCGGAAAGTCAACTGTAAGCTGAGCTGTGTGGCTGGTTGCACCGGCTCTTAAGCGGTTTTAAACATAAGGGAAATTTGCGGATTTTGCAGGAGTGTGCCCAGCCCCTAGCTCTGGCTCCTTAGAATTCAAGGGGCTGGCCCCCGGCTTTGGCTCCTTAGGGTCAGGGAGCGGCCCCCGGCTTTGGCTCCTTAGGGTTCAGGGGGGCGGCCCCCGGCTTTGGCTCCTTAGGGTTCAGGGGGCCCCGGCTCTGGCTCCTTAGGGTTCAGGGGGCTGTCCCCCGTCATAGGTCACTTAGGAATCAGGGGAGCGGACCCCGGCCTTGGCTCCCCAGGGGTCAGGGGGCTGGCCCCCGGCTTTGGCTCTGTAGTGTTCAGGGGGCTGGCCCCCGGTTTAGCTCCGTAGTGTTCAGGGGGCTGGCCCCCGGCTTCGGCTCCAAAGTGATCAGGGGGCTGGCCCCCGGCTTTGGCTCCGTAGTGGTCAGGGGACCGGCCTCCGGCTTTAGACGAGGCCGCGGGCCTCCTCCCTGAATCTTAAGGAGCCGAAACCGAAGCCCAGCCCCCGGACCCTAAGGAGCCAAAGCCGAGGGCCAGCCCCCTGAACACTACGGAGCCAAAGCCGGGAGCCAGCCCCCTGAACACTACGGAGCCAAAGCCAGGGGTTATCCCCCTGAACACTCCGACGCCAAAGCCGGGGACCAGCCCCCTGAACACTATGGACCATAAGCCGGGGGCCAGCCCCCTGAACACTACGGAGCCACAGCCGGGGGACAGCCCCCTGGACACTACGGAGCCAAAGCCAGGGGTTATCCCCCTGAACCCTACGGAGGCAAAGACGGGTGCGAGCCCCCTGAACACTACGGAGCCAAAGCCGGGGCCACCCCCCTGACACTACGGACCGAAGCCGGGGCCAGCCCCTGAACGCTACGGAGCCAAAGCCGGGGGCCTGCCCCCTGAACACTACGGAGCCAGAGACGGGGGTGAGCCCCCTAAACACTACGGAGCCAAAGCTGGAGGGAAGCCCCCTGAACACTACGGAGCCAAAAACGGGGTCGCGAACCCTGAACACTACGCAGCCAAAACCGGGGTCCAGCCCCCTGAATACTACGGAGCTAAACCGGGAGCCAGGCCCCTGAACACTAAGGAGCCAAAGGATTGGCCAACCCCCTAAAAACTACAGATTGAAATCCAGGGGGGAGCCCTCTGAACACTACGGAGCCGAAGCGTGGGGCCAGCTCCCTGAACACTGCGGAGCCGAAGCGGGGGGCCAGCCCCCTGAACACTACGGAGCAAAAGCTGGGGGCCAGCCCCCTGAACACTACGGAGATAAAACTGGGGGCCAGTCCCTTGAACACTACGGAGGCACAGCCGGGGGCCAGCCCCCTGAACCCTACGGAGCCAAAGACGGGGGCGGTACCCCTGAACACTACGAAGCCAAAGACGGGGGCGAGCCCCCTGAACACTACGGAGCCAAAGCCGGGGACCATCCCCTGAACACTACCGAGCAAGAGCAGGGGCCAGCGCCCTGATCACTACGGAGCCGAAGCCGGGGGCCAGCCCCCTGAACCCAAAAGAGCCAAGGCCGAGGGCCGCCCCCCTGATTGCGCATCGTAATTTGGTCCGCAGTGGTAGTGCGCGGGGGAATTCTGTTGCCGGCAAAAGCACCCAAGTGCTTTCCGAGCGTGAGCCCGGGAAAGAACGGCCGTAAACGGGGAGCAGGGCTCATCTTGTTGTTATCGACACGCTGTTTTGTCGTCTCTCTCTCTCCTCACTCATTGGGCAGATGCGGCACGTCAAAGGGGACCACTCGGCTTTGTCAAGCCGCCCTTGTATCGTCTATCACTCTCGCACTCATTGATCAGATGCAACATTCCGCGGCTCGTTAAAGGGACACCTGGCGCACACACACACACGCAAATATGCAGGCTCCCAAGTGCTTTCCGATGGACGATACAAGGGCGGCTTGGCAAAGCCGAGTGGTCTCCTTTGACGTGCCGCATCTGCCCAATGAGTGCGAGAGAGAGCGACGACAAAACAGCGTATCGACCACAACAAGATGAGTCCTGCTCCCCGTTTACTGCCGTTCTTTCCCGGGCTCTTGCTCGGAAAGCTTTTGGGTGCTTTTGCTGGCGACGGAATTACACCCGCGCACTACCACCGTGGACCAAATTACGAGGCCCAGCCTGTATTTTTGCGAGTGTGTTTGTGCGCCAGGTGTCCCTTTGACGAGCCGCGAAATGTTTCATCTGATCAATGAGTGCGAGAGAGATGGAAGATACACGGGCGACTTTGCAAAGCCGAGTGGTCTCCTTTGACGTGCCGCATCTGCCCAATGAGTGCGAGAGAGAGAGACGACAAAACAGCGTATCGACCACACGAGATGAGCCCTGCTCCCCGCTTATGGCCATTCTTTCCCGGGCTCACGCTCGGGAAGCACTTGGGTGCTTTTGCCGGCAACAGAATTCCCCCGCGCACTACCACCGCGGACCAAATAACGTGGCCCAGCCTGTATTTTTGCGAGTGTGTTTGTGCGCCAGGTGTCCCTTTGACGAGCCGCGGAATGTTGCATCTGATCAATGAGTGCGAGAGAGATGGACGATACAAGGGCGGCTTGGCAAAGCCGAGGGGTCTCCTTTGACGCGCCGCATCAGCCCAATGAGTGCGAGAGAGAGCGACGACAAAACAGCGTATCGACCACAACAAGATGAGCCCTGCTCCCCGTTTATGGCCATTCTTTCCCGGGCTCATGCTCGGAAAGCTTTTGGGTGCTTTTGCTGGCAACGAAATCCACCCGCGCACTACCACCGCGGAACAAATTACTAGGCCCAGCCTGTATTTTTGCGAGTGTGTGTGTGCGCCAGGTGTCCCTTTGACGAGCCGCGGAATGTTGCATCTGATCAATGAGTGCGAGAGAGATGGACGATACAAGGGCGGCTTGGCAAAGCCGAGTGGTCTCCTTTGACGTGCCGCATCTGCCCAATGAGTGCGAGAGAGAGAGACGACAAAACAGCGTATCGACCACAACAAGATGAGCCCTGCTCCCCGTTTACGGCCGTTCTTTCCCGGGCTCACGCTCGGAAAGCACTTGGGTGCTTTTGCCGGCAACGGAATTCCCCCGCGCACTACCACCGCGGACCAAATTACGAGGCCCAGCCTGTATTTTTGCGAGTGTGTGTGTGCGCCAGGTGTCCCTTTGACGAGCCGCGGAATGTTGCATCTGATCAATGAGTGCGAGAGAGATGGACGATACAAGGGCGGCTTGGCAAAGCCGAGTGGTCTCCTTTGACGTGCCGCATCTGCCCAATGAGTGCGAGAGAGAGAGACGACAAAACAGCGTATCGACCACAACAAGATGAGCCCTGCTCCCCGTTTACGGCCGTTCTTTCCCGGGCTCACGCTCGGAATGCACTTGGGTGCTTTTGCCGGCAACGGAATTCCCCCGCGCACTACCACCGCGGACCAAATTACGAGGCCCAGCCTGTATTTTTGCGAGTGTGTGTGTGCGCCAGGTGTCCCTTTGACGAGCCGCGGAATGTTGCATCTGATCAATGAGTGCGAGAGAGATGGACGATACAAGGGCGGCTTGGCAAAGCCGAGTGGTCTCCTTTGACGCGCCGCATCTGCCCAATGAGTGCGAGAGAGAGAGACGACAAAACAGCGTATCGACCACAACAAGATGAGCCCTGCTCCCCGTTTACGGCCGTTCTTTCCCGGGCTCACGCTCGGAATGCACTTGGGTGCTTTTGCCGGCAACGGAATCCCCCCGCGCACTACCACCGCGGACCAAATTACGAGGCCCAGCCTGTATTTTTGCGAGTGTGTGTGTGCGCCAGGTGTCCCTTTGACGAGCCGCGGAATGTTGCATCTGATCAATGAGTGCGAGAGAGATGGACGATACAAGGGCGGCTTGGCAAAGCCGAGTGGTCTCCTTTGACGCGCCGCATCTGCCCAATGAGTGCGAGAGAGAGAGACGACAAAACAGCGTATCGACCACAACAAGATGAGCCCTGCTCCCCGTTTACGGCCGTTCTTTCCCGGGCTCACGCTCGGAATGCACTTGGGTGCTTTTGCCGGCAACGGAATTCCCCCGCGCACTACTACTGCGGACCAAATTACGAGGCCCAGCCTGTATTTTTGCGAGTGTGTGTGTGCGCCAGGTGTCCCTTTGACGAGCCGCGGAATGTTGCATCTGATCAATGAGTGCGAGAGAGATGGACGATACAAGGGCGGCTTGGCAAAGCCGAGTGGTCTCCTTTGACGTGCCGCATCGGCCCAATGGTTGCGAGAGAGAGAGACGACAAAACAGCGTATCGACCACAACAAGATGAGCCCTGCTCCCCGTTTACGGCCGTTCTTTCCCGGGCTCACGCTCGGAATGCACTTGGGTGCTTTTGCCGGCAAAGGAATTCCCCCGCGCACTACCACTGCGGACCAAATTACGAGGCCCAGCCTGTATTTTTGCGAGTGTGTGTGTGGGCCAGGTGTCCCTTTGACGAGCCGCGGAATGTTGCATCTGATCAATGAGTGCGAGAGAGATGGACGATACAAGGGCGGCTTGGCAAAGCCGAGTGGTCTCCTTTGACGCGCCGCATCTGCCCAATGAGTGCGAGAGAGAGAGACGACAAAACAGCGTATCGACCACAACAAGATGAGCCCTGCTCCCCGTTTACGGCCGTTCTTTCCCGGGCTCACGCTCGGAATGCACTTGGGTGCTTTTGCCGGCAACGGAATTCCCCCGCGCACTACTACTGCGGACCAAATTACGAGGCCCAGCCTGTATTTTTGCGAGTGTGTGTGTGCGCCAGGTGTCCCTTTGACGAGCCGCGGAATGTTGCATCTGATCAATGAGTGCGAGAGAGATGGACGATACAAGGGCGGCTTGGCAAAGCCGAGTGGTCTCCTTTGACGCGCCGCATCTGCCCAATGAGTGCGAGAGAGAGAGACGACAAAACAGCGTATCGACCACAACAAGATGAGCCCTGCTCCCCGTTTACGGCCGTTCTTTCCCGGGCTCACGCTCGGAATGCACTTGGGTGCTTTTGCCGGCAACGGAATTCCCCCGCGCACTACTACTGCGGACCAAATTACGAGGCCCAGCCTGTATTTTTGCGAGTGTGTGTGTGCGCCAGGTGTCCCTTTGACGAGCCGCGGAATGTTGCATCTGATCAATGAGTGCGAGAGAGATGGACGATACAAGGGCGGCTTGGCAAAGCCGAGTGGTCTCCTTTGACGCGCCGCATCTGCCCAATGAGTGCGAGAGAGAGAGACGACAAAACAGCGTATCGACCACAACAAGATGAGCCCTGCTCCCCGTTTACGGCCGTTCTTTCCCGGGCTCACGCTCGGAATGCACTTGGGTGCTTTTGCCGGCAACGGAATTCCCCCGCGCACTACCACCGCGGACCAAATTACGAGGCCCAGCCTGTATTTTTGCGAGTGTGTGTGTGCGCCAGGTGTCCCTTTGACGAGCCGCGGAATGTTGCATCTGATCAATGAGTGCGAGAGAGATGGACGATACAAGGGCGGCTTGGCAAAGCCGAGTGGTCTCCTTTGACGCGCCGCATCTGCCCAATGAGTGCGAGAGAGAGAGACGACAAAACAGCGTATCGACCACAACAAGATGAGCCCTGCTCCCCGTTTACGGCCGTTCTTTCCCGGGCTCACGCTCGGAAAGCACGTGTCTAGATTACTGGAGCGCATCGGGTAGCGAGGCCCGCGTCGCACAGTAGCGCATGAAAAAATCCGGGCCCAGTGCCACAGGGCTTAATCCACCGAAGGTTAGGTTAGGTTAGGTTAGGTTAGGTTAGGTTAGGTTGGGTTGGGTCAGGTCCGATGCGACGCGACGTGGGCCTCGCTACCTGATGCGCGCCCGTAATCCAGGCGATATGCAATCGTGAGTTGTGGCGCTCGGCCCGGATTTTTTCTTGCGCTGGTGTGTGGCGGCACGCTCGAAAGTTTATCAAAGTTGGTTGGGCAGTTTTTTACGAAAGTCAAAGATGAGCGGAAAGTCAACTGTAAGCTGAACTTTGTGGCAGATTGCACCAGCACTTAAGCGGTTTTAATCATAAGGGAAATTTGAGGATTTTGCAGGAGTGTGGCGCCACACTCCGTGGCGTTGAGCCCGAATTTTAGCCGAGATCCGAGCGTGGCGCCAGGATCTGTGGCTCATTGCACCGTAGTCGGGGAGCCCTGCGCTACAGTGAGAGACCACTTTTCTTATCCTGGCGTTTGAGTCTCCAACAATATTCATCGATGTTCAGTGACGGATGTGTAACCATTTGTGAATCCCTCACATGAATATGTCATTTTCCAGATGAAGAAATGTATCTCTCCATATTTAAAGGTTTTAAATTTCACCACATTAATTCATTTTCTCAAGCTTAAAAAAAGACGACATTGCCATTTCCATCCAAAATTTTGCTGGTTTTCACCTAGTTGTGATCAGAAAAAAAAAAAAAAAAACAGTGAAATTAAGCAGAAAAATTTTTTGCTGAAATGAGACTAAAGTTAAAAGAAATAGTTGCGCAAATGATACGGTAACGGAATGACGACGGTGAAACACCCGTACACGTTCCTATCCTCTTTCGCACTGTTTTAAAATCTCCGGTCCCATTTTATTTTTTTGAAGGATAATAAACCAACATTATTCTTTGAGGTTTTCACAGAATTGTATTCGCTCAGAGAGGAAAAATCATGGAAGTCTGTAGGACTTGACGTGGATTAGTTTTTTATTTCAGAGATAATGTATGACAGGAAGTCCGCAACGTCGCAACATGAGATACGGTTCGGAAGTTTCACCGCATGAACGTTTTGTACGTGGTGAAACTACAGCGAGCAACTATTACTGCTCCAAAGCCGCTCAAATTGCCCTCTCCAGTTTTGAAGGCGAATTGGTCAGATCGCGGGTCGCTGCCTTAAGCATTCAATAAGTGATTCACGGTTGAAATGGTGGAAACACTTCAGCAAGCAATTTATTACTGCTCCTACTCACATTGTCTACTCGAGTTTTGAAGGGAAAGCAGTCCGGGGACTACTATTATAAGCAATTTAATGCGATTAAAATAATCAATACCTGATTATGTTATGGGAGCTGAAAAAGCTTTGGTCGTGGCCAAAGTTCAGCAAGCGTGTGTTACAGCTTTAGGATCAGGTGATACACTGAAAAAAAAATCTCGGTGTATTTACTAAGAAAAGGGTAAAATTACCAAGAATTCAGGGTTCTATTTGATCCCAGTTTTTTCTTGATAAAATTAGGTACCATTTATTTTTTTTTTTTTTTTTTTTTTTTTTTTTTTATTTTTTTTTTTTTTATTTAACAAGTTCTATTACAATGTTAGTACAGTTCATTTCCATTTCTCAATTAGTAAATATCTTATAAGATAAATAGACAGAGAGTATAAAGAACAAATAAAGAATAAAAGTGTCTTTTGGGAAGAAATGATCAAATTTGAAATTGACTTATAATTGGTGAAACACTGAACGGCAGGTCGGAAACTTGTTGTCAGCCTTTTGCTGACACACCGGAACCGCCCTCTGGCATTTCATCGGTGGAAGTGGGTTTGGGTCTGTTAAATTCTGAATTTTTGATCTTTAAGATAGTTGTAATCATTTTTTCTATTATAATCCATTTATCTTTGTTATCAAGCATGATCTCAACTATATTTCCTCTATTTAAACTTTGTTTCAGGTAAGCCTCTGCATCGAAGTCTTTCTTTCTCAAATTTAGAGCAAATAAAAAAGGTGTGTTCCGGTGTATCAGCCGCCCCGCAGAACGGACAGTCCGGAGACTCCCTCAGGTGGAATCTATGGAGATAGCTCCCGAAAGAGCCATGCCCCGTGAAAAATTGGGTCAAATAGAAATTAATTTGCCCATGTTGTCTGAAAATAAAATCTTTAAAAGTATCTCTAGTAATTAATTTCTTCATCCAGTTATCTCTATTCTCTGCATTAAACCAAGACGATTCCCATCTATCGACAAGTGAGACTTTATAGACACGGGATCCTCTTTCCTGAATTTCCTAACTCTCTCCTCTACCAGTAGTTTAGCTGGAAGGATTCCAGAGAGAATCTCCAGACCGGTATTAGAGCACGTAACATATCCCGAAACAAGGGATCTCCTGAATGGTCTTAAGGTTTTTGTTAATAATGCCACGTTGGATTCAAGGTCTATCGCGGATTGCCAGACTGAGACCGCGTAAAAGATTATGGACATGATGGCGTTTATCAGTAGTTTTCTTTTCTGAAATGATGGTCCATGAAGGTTTGGTAGGAGACTCCTAAATCCGAAGCCGACCTTAGAGGCCCGCTCGCATACAATTTCCAAGTGTTTTGTCATAGATAGATTTTTACTAAGTTGAATACCTAAATATCTCATATTCTTTTTTGTCTCAATTATTTCTCCTCCTATTACAATTTCTGCTGTTTGATCTTTCCTTTTACCAGAGATGACTATGCCCTCTGATTTGGAGCATTCCAGTTCAAGGGATTTTTCTTCTAGTCTATTTTTGATATTGTTCGAGACATATTCCGTGTCGATTTTTAAGGTTCTAGCATTTACAGTGAAGAATATAACTAACAGATCATCAGCATATGCGATCTTTTCAACATTAGGAGATTCCCTGTTTCGTATTACGTGCTCATATACCAAGTTCCAAAGCAGTGGTGAGAGTATCCCGCCCTGGGGACACCCCGAATAGACGGGCACCCTGAGATCACCACAAATCAAAAATCTTTCATTCAAATAATCTTTCATCAATTCAATCAGGAGGTACCATTTATGGAATTGGTAATTTTATCGAGAAATCTCGGTAAAATTATTGAACTTTCTCGGTAATTTTACTGGACCTTGGTAAAAAAGCCCATATTTTTTATCGACTGTGGTAGAATTACCGAGATAAAATGGCAAAGTTACCGGGAATCGATTACCAATGAAAGTGGTATTCCTTCCTGAAAAAAAACAGTAAAAATACCGGTTTTTAGGTAAGCTTACCAGTCTGTCTCTGTAAAATTACCAATAATTGGTAAAAAAAAAAGTGAGATGGTAAAGGTACCAACGGACCGTTGTAAAAACGCCGAGAATTTTTTTTCAGTGTAAGACCAAAGAATATTAAAAGCCAGTATCATTACGCGGTTTCCAGAAGCAGGGCCGGATTTACCTATTTGCCGCCCATGGGCCGCCTGTATTTTGCCGCCCCCTTCTCATTCGTTTTGAAACATCAATAAAAACCATCAAGTGAACGTGCCGGACAGGGAGGGGTACATAAGACGCGTTTACCTACTCGTGTTGGATACATTTTTTGCGAAAGCCCTGTCAACACTACTAGCAAAATTTCACGGAACTTCGCGCGAAAGTTAAATTCCGTAAACCTATTTCTGTGTGGACAAGGTCCTCCATTTATAAGAATGAACCAAAAAATTATGAAAGAAGAAACATGAATGTGGTATAATAATTTTAACTTCCGCCGCTGCGCCGCGCTGATCGCACTCTTTGGCGCAATGCGTGAAGTATTCCTGCAGTCTTGTAGGCGCTATGCGTTTCACGCCAACCGCTGCGCTCGCTCCTGACCGCACTGCTGTGTTTGGCGCAATGCGTGAAGTATTCATGCAGTCTTGTAGGCGCTAATATGTGTTACATGCCGACTGCCGCGCGCCGAGGGGTTGTCCTTTTCATCTCAAGTCTTCGTCATCATTCCTCTCTGCGCTAAGCTCCAGGCCAAATTGCGTGTTTAGTTCCTCTCTTAGCTCGACTAATTAAAGATTCTGTCTATTGAATCACCGAAAAACGACAAAATTAGAAATTACTTTACTCTCAGGAAAGAGAGATTTTGTCCCCTTTGCTCATTGATAATTTTTTTTTCTGAATCCGATTTTTTGTATACCTACATTTAAAAAAATTGCAAAATTTGTCGCCCCCTAAATTTGCCGCCATGGGCTACGGCCCACGTGGCCACCCCCTTAATCCGGCCCTGTCCAGAAGATGAGGGAATTTTTCCTATTTGATCTCAGCTTTCTTTCGACAACATAAGCACCTAAATCCCAAAATGATTATTTCCATTATGATCCCAAAACTTCAATAATTTTAGAATTTTTTTTGAGGGACACAATTAATATGAAATGATTCTCATTGAATAGCTTCGAGTAAATTCGTTTTTTCTGTTTTAGTCAATTTTTTATATTTTTCAAAATTGGAAGTAAACCTATCTTTAATCCCCCTAAATTTTTTACTTTAACCAACTTACCTATTTCTTTTTTCCTTTTTTTCTTGGATGCAACTCCTGATCCCACATACCTTGCAGAGTAAAAAATTATGGGGTTCGAGTGTTTTTTAAGTCTATGGTGGTCTAATCAACTTTCCTTGCGATCGTTTTTTTTTTCCTCTCTCTCATGTATATCTAATCTGTCACGTATCGGCATATCGACGCAACGTATTTTTCCCGCCAATAATTTGAATGATGATGCCCGCGCCGGGAACTCCACCGATTGGTTTTCCCACTCCCTTCGTGGCCAATCAGAGTGATAGGTGATTACTGTGGTTTTCAGTCTAATGATAAGAGGTTTTGAGGTTATTCCGTCTTAAATCCTAAATCGCTTCTCAACGATTTTAGGAAGTACATACTTCCACCGGATTTCACTCTTTAAATGGATTTGCACCATCTTCAGTATTAAAATGAATTGTGGAAAGTCGGAACTTGAAGCTTTAAGTGTGAGTATCATGTTTTTTTTTATACTTGAATCCTCTCCTGAGTATGCGCTAAATTTTTTTTTTTATCAGGATCAAAGAGGGCTACCCTTTTTCATCCCTTGTGGCTTTTGGTATTGTACCGAAGCATTCCAATCACAGGAATTTTTCTTGATCTCCTCAACAATGTAAGTAAGGTTGACCAGGCTCATCAAGCTGGTATGGCTTTTATGGATGGCGTGAGCGGTGGTTTCCTTCAACTATGCAGAGTCCATGCTGAACAAGTTATGCACCTAGAGACTGCGACAGAAGATATGCTATCTTGATTCTTTCATTTGCCCTACATTTTAAAGTGATGTCAGACGATCTTCTGTTGCAGTCTAGAAGTGCGTAAACTTATTTGGCATGGCTCTACCTTTTTATTGTTACTGGCCGGAAAATCAGTGTAAAGTGAATGATTGGTCCGAGGGGATATGCAAGGATCAACCAGCCCACAATCACTAAGGCTGAATGATGTCCTTGTCACATATCAGTAGAGTAATCCTTAGTATTTAGATGGCTGCAGATTGACAAAAGTTATATCTGCTCAATGCCGACACATTCAGGACATCCTGCAACTATTTTCAAAATACTTCGTTAATGCCACTCTATCTCAGTTTTTCAATTCAGCCATCTGGAATTCCTAGAATCAGTATCTCATTAGAGTTATTTCATATCAAGTAAAGCTGTACCTTCTCTGACGAATTCTTATCTTTGTCTTTTAGACCTGTCCAGAATACACACCCCTCCCACGTCCCTCACATGACGTAGGCACGATAAGTTCAGCGCCCAGAGAATTGAGCGACGGGGAGATAGAGGATGATGATGATGATGACGACAAGATAAATCTCATGCGTAAAAGTTCAGATGACAGCGATTGTGATTTACCCCTGAAAAGACCCAGACCAGCTCCCCAGCCCCGCCGCATGGATGCACAAAATGGTCATGCGGCTCCAAGCAGGCCGAGGAAAAAGTATGACATCTGGTCAACCAGTCTCCAGGAACAGGCCGTTTTAGAAGAGTTCAACAAGTGTGATGTTCAAAATGTCGATCGCAGCCGTGCTGTCGAGTCCTACTTTGTAAGTTCAGAAGCGCAGTCCACAGAAGATTTTCCGAACGAGGAATCGGACGTTGAAAAAACTGAGGAAAATCTGAGGTGAGTTGTACACAAATAGGTATGTCCAGTCACCTTTAGGGATGAGGATTTAATATGCTTTTTTTAACATGCAGGTTTTTTGGCATTAACAATCAGAAAAATTGTATCAATTTTTGAGGTCCCTTAAAATTAGAATTGTTTTTCCAGGAAATGACTAAATATATTTTTTTCAAATTGTTTCCTACCTACCTAATTTTGAAAGAATTAGCTCTTACAATTAGCAATCTGTAATTTTGGAGATTTCCATCCTTCAGTTTTAAGACTAAGGGAATTGATTCTCAAGTAAATCAGTTTTTCGATGCTGAACGTAGAGGTGAATCAGTTTTTTTAAAAAGAAGGATTGACTTTCTGAGATGGATTTTTTCTCCCTATCCTTAGCCTCCTTTGCTTTTCAGTAAAAATCATTTTATCACTTACGTTATGAAATTCCCCAAACTTAGAATACTTCATAGTCATAGAAATCCAAATAAATTTTAGTCTGAACTGGATTCCTAATCTGAATTTCTGGACAGATGCAGAAAAATTTCTTTCAAGTATACAAGAACTTTTAAAGAGCTTCCAACTCTCCTTATTTTCAAGGAGCTTGAAGTATAAAGTGATAATTAAGATGTCCTCACTGAAAATTAACTCCTTGTTCAGAACTCTGCAACCTTGCAAGAAGGTGAAAAGTAGCCGCTGGCTTGAAATTCACACAGTTTTCCAAAGTGCTTCAACTCCCCAAAAACAAAACAAAATCGTTCTGATACGAATTTGACATTCTATGCAGCACACTTTAATCTAATTGCTCTGTCAGTAGAGCCCGTATCTTTAATACCTAATATCTAGTCAGCAGCTTTATTTTGCCATGAGCAATCACAGCTCGGCTATCAATTTTCATGGAATAAAAATCAATCGTTGAGCTTTAAAGCTCTATGTTCACTGAAGTCTGCCTCACCACTTTAAAAATTTAACATCGTAAGAATTCTTTGCACCAAGTTTTATTTCTCATTCACCATCTCGCTTGTTTTCTTGGATTTCAGGATAATTGCTTCAGAATTGTTGGAAACAGTACCGAATAACGAAAGGAAAAGGAAAGCAATAAAGCGGAAGAAGGACCTGTCCAGAAGAGGGAACTACTATGAGGATGAAGACTTAAATATAGTACCTAGGTACCTGCCTGATTTGGCTAAAACAGCCAATGATTCAGAGGAGGACCTCGCCCAAGACCTAGCTAATAAATTGTTTGAAACCAAAGATGAACTTGTTCGTAAGTATTGCTGCGTAATTCCTATTCTCTGTGATCAAAGCTGTTGTCTGTGGAATATTACAATATGATAAAAGCTACTAAATACAATTTCAAGCTCTGCTATTGCATTTAACAAATTCAGGTGCAACTGCTATTTTTAGTGTATTCTCTGAAGGAAAAATACTATCTTTATTTGCTGTACGGATGGATGGAAGTTGGGAACAGTTCAAATAAATACATGTATCCATTGCAGGCAAATAGTAAAATCAAGCATTTTATCAAATGACTAGACAGATAGGCAAATTTTGCAAGTGTAATCGAAGTTTCGTATGTTGATACAAAGAGCTTTCTAATTTTAAATGTTTTGGAGGTAAATTTTTTTTAATTTATGAACTGGATTATATTTTGCAATTAGGAACCTCATCATCCGAAAAAGCACATAAGTGTATAGGCAAACTAATGGTACGTACGTTGTTTCTAAACTGAGCCGGTAATTGTAGTTCCTGAATGCTAAATGAAGTCCAACTATTATTGCATTTTCCTCTTCAAAACACTAGTTTTATTTTTTAACCATCAGCAAAATTTTGAAAACCAGTATTATCAAAATTGCTGCATCTATTGGCCATTCACTTCAGATTATGAATCATTGTAGCAATCCTAGAATGATGCAATTTTGAAACTAATTCCTATCAATGCTGAGGAATTATTATTGTATCCAAAATCAGCAGAAATATCAGAATCTCAATCTGGATGAGAATATTTGATCATTTGCTGAGGCATTTGACCAAACGCCTAAATTTACTAATTGCCTGTGACATATCCAACTTTGTTAAATATTTGTTGAACTGATTTAACAGATTTTTAGCACTTGAAAACAATTTTTCCAAGAGAGTCTGTGGAGTAAAAAAAAGTTTAAACAACTTATCACACTTTACTTTTTTATCCTCTTTTAACAACTGTACATGCTTTTCTGTTCAAAATAAGATCAACATAGGTAAAACTAATAAAAGAACTCACAAAAATCGATGGAAATGGCAACAATGCCTTCTCTCTAAATCCAGAGGAGGCTATCCTAAAGTTCACGTGAAAGGTACTTAAAAATTTATAGACAGTTAGTCCTTTGTAAGAGTTTTGAAAGTCGAAAAAGTTGTCGAAGATAATTATTTCTCATTGCTAAAACTTTAGTTGTGAAACGCTGCTGCACACATGTGTACCCTCTGATTTGCAAAATACTTATCATAGAATCTTCCTAGGAATAGTAGTTTAAAATACAAAACTTCAAGCCAAATCCAAGGGAGGCTAAAAAAGACTCTTAACGCAATCACACCTTTGTTAGTAGTAATGACGATTTTGTTTATTTTTCTTATGCAGGAAAGGTAGTAAATGTCATAGGCAAAGAAAGAGCAATCAAATTTTTTCATGAAACGCAAAATATTGAAGAAGAAGGTGGCATGCAGATTAAAGTAAGTCTCAAAGAATTTGGATTCATTTGTGATATTTTATGTAAACACATTTTGTGGCATTAAACAAAGAATTGAACCTCTAAAATCTGGTTCCATGATGTGTTTGCAGAAAAAAAAGAAGCTCATCATTGCTAGTTACGGCAGAATTGGGCAGCTACAATTTATTCTTTACAGATTTTTAAATATCTAAATTAGAGTCCCCTGAGTTGAGAGGGTACTCTGAAACCCATCTATTCTCTACTGCTTACAGAGGATGCAGGTGGGCACCATTATATTCACTCTTAAGCCCATAGTGTTCGAATTTTTTTGAATGTATGACTCTTAATTTTTTACTAAAAAAGGAAAGTGTCTCCTATTGCCCGTAACCTAATTTGTTTCGAGATAACTAACTGAAACTTCAGCCATAGACGAAATGTCTAACCCTTAGGTTACTTTTAATGATCAGAAGTAACTGTTGCTGTAAGAGGACTGGTATCAAATTTTTTGAAAATGGAATATTTTTTACAAGCAAAATAGATTACCCTCTTAGTTGTTATCAGGGTTGATTGATTAACGAATAGAGCGATACTTCTCACATCAAAAACCTGAAAGTATTTGTAGGTATAATATTTCAGATTAAGGGAGTTACGTGTGTCTAAGATATCAGGACTTTAGTAGGACGTCATTTTTCTCGACCGGGGGTAGCTACCGCCACTCTTGATTAATTTTGCTTCTAATGCAAACAGAAGTGTCAATGAAGTAAACAAAAAATGTTAGGTGATAGAGGCCCATTAGGGTTTTGAGCCAACAATTACGAAAAGTTATTACAACTATTTCTGAAGAGATGCCAAGCATTTATTTTTGATGAGACATACTGAGATGTTAACCATATAAAACAAAGAGAATATGAATTAAAATACTTCAACCGTCTCAATTATTAATAAAACTGAAATTTCCTTTACCTTTTTAAAACTTTAATTGTTTTGGCAGAGTCTCCTCCTGCCTTCTTCGGTATTTTCTCTGTGAGTAATTGTTATTTTCCCTCTCCTAAAGTTGTGTGTTACATTGATTGGCTGTTCCAGTATTTTATTTGATTTTGAGTTACTCCTTTGCCTCTCTCTTTTTTTTTTGGTATTTAATTAATTCTGTTTTTTCCTATAGAATCAAACGCGACGCAGAACTCCAGGGGGTGTGTATTTCTTTTTGGTGAAATTATCTTGCTCACCAGAGGAAAACAAAATTTTGTTCTCTGATGATAGATGTCATCAATCGAGAAAGAGGAAGAAACTGAAAGTGCAAAATAGGAAAGCTGTTGACAAAAAATGTGAGGACCAAGCGAAAATTGATCAACAGAAATTAAATGGTCAGTAAATAGCTTATTTCATTTTGTTTTATTCTATTGTTAGAAAATAAAAAATAAAGAATGGTACTTCACATTTTATAGTTCTTAATGTTAAAAAAAAGTCTGCAATGTCGCAAACTGAAGTACCCGATTTTGCTCTTTGACCATCGAAATTTACTTGTTATGGCTAAAATTTCAGGATGGTGGCAAATCATGAAAGTATGAGAAGCTTTGATGTTTAAATTCTTTTCTCATGATCTTATCCCCTTTAAAGTTGTGATATTTAATCAAACGTAGAGTCCAGGACTTGACAAAACCAGAAAATACTAGGCTTTATCAGGGAATGAAATATATCCAGGAAAATTTGGGAATTTGTCAGGGTACTGGTGCCAAAAATCATATTTTTATTTTGTGTCCGGTTCTAAGATCAAACTATTTTTATTACAGTAAAACCTCGCTAAGTCGGTTTCCGGATAAGCCGGTAACCCGCTTTAGTCGGTAGAATCGCCCGGTCCCGTTTATCACCCATATAACACAATGCTAAATAAGTCTCGGTATCTCGGTTTGGTCAGATTCTGAACCCGCTTAACTCGGTGAAATTTTTCCATCTCGACCTGTTTTTCTTCGATCGTCACCCGTGATCAAGCGTAGGTAGTGTTTCCGTGCGCGGTGCGGTGCGGGTCGGGTCAAGTTACGCCACGAAGGGTGAGCGAATCTCCGAGAAAGCGCAGCGCAGTGCGAGAAACGACATCGGAAATAGAGAGATAAGGAATCAAAAACACTCGATAACGACACGAAAGATGAGAACAGTAGAGAATAGGATATCTGATACCGCGTGTTATCTTATCGCGCGTGTGAAAACACGCATGCATAATTAAGCAATTTCACGCATCGATGAGTTGACAGGTCAAGTCGGCACCGGCCCCTCTCCCCCTACCATCTTGCATTGCCCTTCCCCGCTCCCCCCAGGAATCTTCCGCAGAGTTTTTCGGAGATTTTAGCGAGTATTGATACGTTGCATTTTCAGTTCAACGACCCGCCATAGCGGGTGGCCGCGGCGCATCACCGCGCGGCATGCCGCGTGGGGTGCGCGGGGGGTGATACGCAATGGGGTGCCGCGGCACCCCAACATACGATTAACCCGATGACTTCATGATGCCCTGACACTTACAACACGCAATTTCAAGTGCATCTCATGAAATTTTACTCTTTAGTACCATTCTCTTCGATCAAATGGCTCTCCTAAACACTCCTACAAGTCACTCTACACGCACGTTTGCGTTTGTCCAATTTAGGGCGCGAAATTTGAAAAAGCGCGGCAGGAAAAGTGGCAGTCCGCGTAAGTCGGTAACCCGCTTAACTCGGTAAATTTCCTCGGTCCCGATGAAAACCGACTTAGCGAGGTTTCACTGTATAAGTGACCTGTATGAACTGGGCTTTAATGAAGTAGGCAGAAAATGAAAATGTTAAATTTTTCTGCAAACTTTTAGGTGAAAATCTTGCTTTCAACCAGAATCCCACAGCAAATTAGTGGAAAGCCTTGGTTTTTATCGAAGAATATTTTTTCGGAAATCAGGAAAGATGAGGAAAATATCAGGGGATGGAATGAATAAAATCCAGAAATCAGAAATTTCTATAAACATAAAGTAAAAGAACATAGAATGATCCTCTCTCTATCTTGTCCATTGTGTTTTTGTTTCTTTTACTGATATTATACATTTGATTCCCAGCGTTTTTTTACTGTTTTTTTCACTTAGTGAAGTTCTTTTTAGGCAATCACTTTGTGATCAACCTTAACTCTGCGTTTTCAAAATGTACATCTACATGTATTAGTTGTGAATCATCATTATATTTCTGCCTTTTCAGACAATCTCCACAAAGAGTTGCCTAATCTTTTGAAAGCTGATTTATCTCTGAAGCATTTGTCGCATGAAGAAAGAGATGTTCCAAGCCCTCCTCCTTCTCCGGTCATGGAAAGTCTCAATCCTCCACCATCTCCAGCAAATGATGAGACACCACCTTTAACTTCCACTCTATTGCGATCTTCACCAGTTCAATATGATGATCTCCTCACTGTTCAGGCTGACGAAATGGAACTTGCGTAAATGCTGTGTTATTTTTTTCCGACCCCATATTTTCGTTCAGTTATGACTTGTTCTTATCCATGCAGAGGTTGGCCTGAATTTTGACGCTGAGGTCACAGTTAGTTGGCTACTTAAGTATTACAGAAAATTCTAACCGTAACAAAACTTAAAAAAAAACAAGGGGGAAAAAATTGGTCAGAGAGAATCCGTGCTGCTACTTTGAAATATCGACGGTGAAAGCCCCAAATAATGTACCTTGTTTGCGATGTTCATAACTCTCTATGTCTATTTTAATTTTTCAAAGATGAACAAATCAATACCTTTCCTTGAAGCTCTTTCAAAATTTTCAGAAAAGAAAAGTCAAGGGAGTTTGCTAGAATTGATGTTGAGTAGTATTCTATTTAAAAAATAAAGTATGACAGGAAGTCTGCAACTTTACAAATCCAAGTACGTAATTTGGGAGTTTCACGATCTATATGCTCTAACTTGAAACCTATTCCTTTCACTTTCAGAGCAAGGCAGGCTTGAAGTGGCGGATAGACTAAGGTAAAAACCATTTCCCCTCACTGTTTTCCCTGTATGCCAGCACTTAGACAGATTGGCAGCAATTTTCTTTTCTAAACTTTTTGAAAATTTCTAGAGTCTGAATGGAAATCGTACTTTTAATGGTCAATGTCATTTTCGAAAATTTTTCAAAAGCATCTGAAATTCGACTTCCCTTCACTTTAAATTCATGAAATGCCAGTTATAGAATACTCTTTGTCAAAAAATACACTTTACAATTTGGAAAAATCGAGCCACCTCAATTATTATTTCTTTCTTCGCAAACAGACGTTTATTTTTTTAAGTGACCTGTTGTCCCATCCCTTGAAAAATTATCTTTGAAAAAACTGAAATGTGCTGTTCTACAATGAGCACTCTCCATTGATAGTAGTTTTGTAGCGATATTGCGGTCGTTATAACAATTTTCAGTTTCTATTTTTTATTTTATTTGGAATGAACCGATAAGGAATGTTGATTTAATTAATTTATGATGAATCATATTTTAAATACTTACTGCCCCCTGTTTTTCCTAATTACTCTCATTGATATCGGTACTAATTATTCCTTTTTCCTGTGAAGCAGCATCACTTGTTTGCATGACTTTCTTTTCAATGTTTTTTATTTTTATTTTTGGAGATAATATACAAAAATAAATGCGTTCTGTTATTGTATGTACACATTTTGGTTTTTTACAGCAATAAACTAAAAAATGTTGAAATAACTGCCTTCTTATTTCAAACAACTTTTTCTCGGTTCATTTATTCCCCCCAATATTTCCCTCTAAATGCACTCAATGACTCCCACTGTATGGCTCCCACTTGACTTGGGATTCTAAAAATTGGGATGCAAAAATGAGCTTCCCTCTTCACTGATTTTAAATCGTATGATCATGATCAATTTATCGCCTAATCTCTTGCAATTATAACCTTAAAACTTAAAATACTCTGTAAAGCATCTCATTGAAACTTAAAAACATGTTTATATGGTCAGGATTAAACCATCAAAAGTTTTTATTTCACCTGATGCAACTTGAAACCTCCATTATCTTGTAACATTTTATCAGGCAATTCAATCCTCAGTAGCAGTAAGTATTTCAAGAAGAAATTCAAAATACCCGCCATTTGAATGTGAACAAAAATTCATTTCCGGTTCGGTCCTCTTAAGAAAGGACTGAACCAAGTTCTCTGATTGGTCGCTATCAATATGTTTTGGCGGGAATTGAAAGTAAATTGTTATCATTTCAATATAGGTTAATAAAATCGCAAATCGCTTCTGTTAGTTCTGTAATCTGTTTTCTCTTCTTGGTTCTTCCGTCAAGCAACAGAGTTTTCTTAAGTATCGTGGCGTAATCGGCAGCACAATCGTAATATTAAGGTCTTATTGATTTGCACTGTTACTTCTAGAAATCCTTCCAAATTTATCAACATGTCGAAAGTTAGAATTCAACGAGAATACAAGAAACTAGCTGAAACACCTCCGCCTGGCATAACTTGCGTGACAAAAGATGACAACTTCAAAGTTCTAGAAATCTGTGAGTTATCAGCTTTTATACTGTATCACCATCACATAAGCCAATTAAGAACTGTTACTTTGGGCAGGTTGTAATTTACACCTGCAATCCATGGAATGACATCAAGCTGTCGCATCTTTTCGAATTCTAGTCGCAATACGCAACTCTTAAATAGAATGATCCCCAGAGATTTGAGTCTATTAATGGTGTAGCATGAAACACTGAATTAAGTAATTCGAGTATACCATAGAGGTATTCAGTAGCGTGCTGCATGTACTACCAAGCTGTTGTGCAGGAAACCTTACAGCCTTGAAGCATATTTTATGTTATTTATCTTATTAATTCCTGTTAGTTTTATGATGGGGGCATCCTGTTAACTCCCACAATCATAATTTAATTGAAAATCGATCAAAGTTTTGGCTTTTCAAAGGAAAGCAAGTGTCTCGGGAGTGACTCTGTATAGAACTTTCAAAAGCTGCTGCAAGTAGATTCACTACGAGCTAGTATCTGTTGAGGAGCTGCTTGGCTAACGGATATCCATAAACCAAAGCGCGACAAGCTGCTCTGCAACCTTTCATTACATTTGCTTCAGATATGACTAATCTCTTGCCAGTAGCCCAATTGTTGTAATTTATGTCGGCACGACAAGAATCGAAAATTGATATATTACACGGTGCAGATAGGGCTATCTTCTCTTATCGTGCTGACATAGCCAGCTAAAGTTTCCATAATCCGGCTGCTGGATTAAGGTTTAGTAAGTAGTCACAAGATGGCCGCAAAATCTCACCCTGTGTTGAAAGGTATTCTCCATTTAAGTAGAATGAATTGTGCCAACCAGCACTAGTTACATTCAATGTGAAAAGTTGCTGGTATTGGTGAAAGAATTAATTCCATTCTGTCAAAAATGTTGTAAGTTTGCATCTCAATTAATTTAATTTTTTTTCCTCACAGCTATCATCGGAGCTGCTGGATCGCCGTATGAGAATGGAGTGTTTCATGTCGAATTGCATCTTTCAGATAAGTGAGTTTAACACCTAGTTTTTGAGGTATTCTTATTTTATTCAGATAGAGTTCAACAGGAACAATCAAGTCACATTTTGGATAAAATAAGTTGGGAGTAGTTTTGAATTCAACTAAGTACCTATAAATTTTCAGAGTCAGGAAAAAATATTTAGAGCGTGAAAATAATCGTTGAACTTAGTCCACAGCACCAAGTCTTATGGAAGACGAAACTTCAATTCTTTTTTTCTCAGTCTAAACTTCAGTAATACAACTTTGAATGCTTCTGTCTAGTTTGATGGATAGACAATTTGAGCTATCTATTGACTGACGGTATATGACAGGTCTTTGGAAAGGCAATTCAAACGGCCAATCAAAAGAGGATTTAATTGATGTATGAAGAGACCATTAAATCAGTTGATCAAGCCAGATTTCAGTGGCCTATTTGACTGCATGATTGACATTGTTTTAAAAAGTCAATCAATTTTTGACCGGAGAGAGAAATAAGCACTTCTCCAGTTAAAATTTTCTATCAGCTGTTTGTATAGGGGCTAACAAGCAACATTTCAACAACTCTGAGGCAAATAATTTTCTGGTTAATTTCTGTAAGATCCGCAGAATAAGTTCCGAAATTCTGAACCCTCAATTTGGAAGAACAGATGTCAATTGGGAAAAATAAATTAGAATTAGAATTTTATTTATCTAAAATTTCAAAGTAAATAAACAGGACTTCCAAAGGTGTTCTCGGATATTCTACTGTGGCATGAGATCCTACATTTTTCTAATTGAGGGGCTTGAGGACAAGGCGCTTAAGTGCAGTTTTTGAAAAAATCGAGGTAATAACGATTTCCAGTAGAACTAGTCTTAAAACATATTTGGTGAAAAATTTTTTCCCAAATTCCAATTTTTAAGCATCAAAAAGTCAGTGAAATTTTCTTTCCGCCATGAGAATCCATGTAATTTGGGAACTTCAAACATGTATTTCTTGAAATAGCAAAAACTGCACTTATGCGCCTTGTACTCCAAGCCCCTCAATTTATGCAATACTTACATCTTGTTTTATAATTTCTCTCCAAAAAAATAACAGGTATTTTGCAATGTTTGTACTTTAAACTATCAGTTTTTCTGATAAGACCATTGATCATGTCAGCCTTATTCTTAGTGATTAAAATTTCAAATTGTGTTACAGATATCCCTTTGAACCTCCTCGGATGAATTTTGTAACACCAATCTATCATCCAAACGTAGACACCGCTGGTCGTATCTGTTTGGACCTGCTCAAGATGCCACCAAAAGGCAGTTGGAAGCCAACCATAACCCTCGAAGGACTTCTAATCGCTTTGCAGAGTTTGATGACCAATCCAAACCCTGAGGACCCTCTAATGGTCAACATCGTAAGTGCATAATTAAGAATAATTTCTTGTTCAGATTATATGGATTATATTTTGCAAAAAGGAACCAAGAGCATTCCAATGTCGCCAAGATTGTGCAAATATTTTTACCTTGCAAATATCAACCGATCATCTGAACAAGTTTCATTTTTACTCCCAATTAATCTATAAATTCAAGACGAAATTTACCATTGTAAATTTAATTTTTTGCATGATTTCAGAAATTTTATTTTGAAGAATGAAGGTTGCACTCTCTTAGCTACATTGGAATGCTCTTGATTCCTTTTTGCAAAATGCAATTCATACAGCAGAAAGGTGATTTGCATGAATAAGTAATTTGTTTTTATTGCATCTCTCACATTTGAATTGCATTTTGCAAAAAGAAACCAGGACCATACCAATGTCGCTAAGATTGTGCAACTTTTTTACCTTGCAAATATAAAGAGATCATCTAAACAAATTTTATCTTAACTCCTGAAAAACTATGAATTCGCGACGAAAATTACCTTTGTAAATTTAATTATTTTCATGATTTCAGTATGTAATTTTTTGCAAAGAATTTACTTTAGTTGCACAATCCTAGCAACATTGGAATGCTTTTGGTTCCTTTTTGCAAAATGCAATCCATTTAACCAGGCACATGTCATTGAGTCAGCCTCTTTTTGCAGTCCTTTAGCTGATCCTGATTCTTGTCTTCTAAAAGAACGGTTTTCAGTGATGGTAAGATAAGATATCTGTAGTTAGGAGTCAAAGAAACATAACTAACAATCTTTGAAACATCCAGCTATTTGCATTCTTGACACACTTAATAAGAGATCCACATATTGAAGACTAAAGTGTAAAAGCATGTATCTCCGTTTGAGATGTTGCAGATTTCTTGGTTTTTCTCCTTGGGTGGTAGAATATGCTGTATAAATTTCAATCTGGAAAATTGATTTGTTTCTCTTTGAAAATCAAAATAGGAGGGTCAATCTTGAAACACCGCAATGGAGGTACGTGGTTTTGCACTTTTGCCATCGATGTACACATGCTAAAAAATTGATTATGATATTCAACACTGAGCCCAAGATACAGGGTTTTTAAATCAACAACATTTTTCGCAGGCAATGGAGCTGTCAAGCTCTTCAGACGGATTATTTTTTTTAAAGATTGTGAGGAACCTATAAATCTGAGGGGGTCTTTACTCGATGAAAAGCTTTGGATGATAGGTTGAAGTCAAAAACTGGGATCTGTTTATCTTTTAAATGATTTGAAATCGCAAACTTTTAAATAACAATTTCGTAATGTCCTCAAAAATATCCTCCAAACTGCATGGTGTGAGAATAGATTTGAAATACAGCCACATTTAACTAGATTGCAGGGATGCAAATATTATGTTTTACCTCCAAGTGAATCATCGATATCTGTTTGGGCAACAGTTATAAATGATGTTAATTTCACAAGCTTGTATTTTACTTTCTTGTCAAACTATCCTCTCAAGAATTTCAACTTTCTGATTGTGCAATGAAAAGTCAAGATGCAGATTTTTTACACCCTGGGATCACGTTTTTAACCTGAATATAGAGCAAGACTCTCTCACTTGCCTGGTGCATCTCTCTGTAAGTAATTCCACTCACACTAGGTGGAAAAAGTGTTCCCAGGATGCTTAGGTTTGCGTCAGGACAAATCACCCCAATTTTCGTATATTATCAGAATTTGCAAGCTTTTTTTTTCTCCTCTCATTCCAGGCGGAAGAGTACAAATATAATCTGCCAGAATTCAATAAGAAGGCGATGGAATGGACGAGATTGCATGCATCTTCAAATTCATCCACATCAAACATTGTAAGTTGCTCTTCTCTCCTCTTTTTGTGAGTAAAAATTCATTTCACCAGTGGACTGATTGATGAAATCTATAGACAAAATGTTAGACAAAGAAGACAATAGGGATATGGAGGGATCCTTTTGGTGGAAGCCGGAAGCGGGTGGTTGCAATGAACAGGGAATGTAGGTAATAGACTAACTAACGACATCCCACGGGAGACCCAGTAGTTAGTTCATCATTTTCTCCCTTTGTCTTTAGGAACCACCCATTTTAGCCAATAGCTTGATACTCTTCATGTCTTCTTTGTCTATGGTTTTGTCCACCAGTTTCAACGATCAGCCTGCAAGAAGGGGTGGGAAAAGTTCCTCGGGATGGACAGTAGCCACAATCTCAGCCTTAAAATATATGCTCTTAGAAAATTTGCTCACTCAACAAAAATATCAAAGGCATGTGTGGAGCAAAGAAATTTCAAAAGTCATCGCACCTTTCTGTTTTTTTCTTAAGTTTTGCCACGGAAAAAAAAAGAAAAGAAAAATACCTTGCTTCTTTATTGAAAAATTCCTTCACAAGCTCCCAAATTCCTCAACACTCGAGCATTTTCTGCACCCTTAATTGGATAACATTTTGCAATAAGGAACCCTTTATTTTTGGTCCATTTTAGAAACAACATACATGCCATTAGTTCCCCTGTATAGATGTTTGCTTTTATGGGAGAACCAGAGATAGTGGTTCCTTTTTGCAAAATGTAATCCAATTCCAGGATTGAAAGAAATTTTTAGGTTCCCTTGCATGCATGGAAATTTCTCTTATCCTCACTGATAATAATCTGATTATTATTTACTTATTGCATTGTTTTACTCATTTTTACGTCTTTGGTTTATGTTATAATTTAGCATGATGTAGTTAGTTGTCGTAAACCATCTGTACTTTAATGCCCCATAGATGGGTGCTGGTCATCCGAAAAGTTTCGGCAACAGTAGGCAAGTAATAAGTGGACTACATTTCTAACTCAACTGTAAAAAAAACTTATGTGCATAGGGAAACTAATGGTGCTTACATTGTTTCTTAACTGAGCCATATGTTGTAGTTCCAAATTGAAAAATAAAGTCCAAATACAACCTGAATAGGATCGCAGTTCTTTTTTATCATTATTACATGAAGTATTAAAACTCGCTAACAATGAGTGTAGAAAATCATCAATAGAAAGTGCCATATCTTGTCTCCCTTTTTTTTATTATTTTATTTTATAATTGATGAAAATTGCATTTTTCAGGTGGAGGTGAAGGAGAATCACAATTTCCTAAACGCTGCAAATGTTTAATCACTTGGTTCAATGCAATAATTTGTGTTAAACGTTCGCAAGATCGTCTGAGCAATGTATCTTTGCGATAGGACTTTTTTCATGCGAACCAACTAGGTGCCATCACCGTCTTGTTCCTCTATCTTATTTTGTAAACTAATTTTTCCTTTCACGTTTTACCAAAAGACACAGATTTCATATTTTCAAACCATAAATCCTAATCCTGATAAATAGAAAGAAAACTACATGGTCTGTCCGTGTTTTGATATACTGCTGCAGAAATAATGCTGTTTTGTGAACAGATGTTTTCCAATTTTTACCCACATCAGCAAATGAGCAATCCCTGTGGGGGCCTTTCTTACATTAATTGAATCAGTGTGCATTAGAAGAATTCTTCACATTGTACCCTCTTGTTTTATAAAATTTTTAAGAACTTAGTCTCTCAAAAATGTTTTAAGGACCCTCCACACAAGTGGGAGTTCACTGGCTTATGGCAAACTTTGATGAAATTTTATTAAGTTCTTTTGAACTTTGTCAACAGACCAAATCCCAACCCAAATATTAGGCGATTTCGGTGGATAGGGGCCAAGATATTTGCAGTTGAACAATCTCACACGCAGTTAGGTGTTTGTGAGCTTGACTGGTATAAGCACCGTACTCTTTTCTTCCCTTGTATCTGTTTAATTGATTCTACTTGAGATTTGACGAGCGGTGCTGCGAGAAGCTCGTCTGGTTCCTCACTTTTAAATGAAAGGCACCACAATACAATGGATGTTACTCTCAATCCTCATCTTTCCTGCCATACTTCCTGGTTCAGCCTTCCCTCTCTCTTTTTAATAGGCACATTCTGTCACCCATATCTTAGCTCCTACCTGACCAAATCCCCTAATTTTTTTTACTAGTGATGAACTTCATCATAACTTCTTAAATTCCCCTCAAAATAAACAGAGAGCCAGTAAGCCCTTACTAATGTGCAGTGCTCTTCTCCTCTGAAAATAAACTGATAATTAAGTTTTTCAAATATGTTCCAGTCTATTCCTAATTTGTCTTATGGCATAGTTCGATACACATTACTCAGGTCATGTTTTGCAAAGAACTTTGTATAAATTTAACTCTTGTATGTATTACACTTAAAAAATTGTTTTTTTCAAGTATTTACCTCAGTTAGTTTCGTTCAGACTGAAGGTATAATGGTCTAATCTGTATTTCTTTTCTTTTATGTTCATGTATATGATACCTTAGTCGTTTGTTTTTTTTTTAAATAAGTAATAAAAAATTCGCTTTGGATAAAACCATTTCATTTGCCTTTAATTAAGATATGTCCCAAGTTCAAAATTTTGACTTTTTTTCTGTCTGCTTTTGTAGCAGACACTCTAAGCTTCAAAAGGATGATGAACATTTTATACATAAGAAAATCATTCTATTTATTGAAATTTTTCAAAAATAAAGAGCGCTTGTGTATGCCCTTTTGAGTATGTGAGTTTTTCCTTTCCTTTTTCGTTTTTAACATTTTTGTAAAAAAAAAGGTGTCTTTTACCTCCTGCCGCATAATCCTTGAGAATTAATGGTGCTATCTACATTACCTACTTTTTTCAAAAAAATTTCCTTGGAATCAGGGCTATAAGTGAAACTACAATTAAAATTGTAGACTCATAACTTTTCACTGTATGCCAAAATAGATTAATTGCAAAATAATTTGCCAAATTTTCATCTCTCAAAAAGAAACTTTCATGCAAAAATATTTTCATACCTCTGGTTTCAGTTGTAGCCAACAGTCATATTTTCATACCTGCAAAATTTCAATCTTGTACAAATATCTAAAAGTTTCTGAGACGAATGTACAAGAAGTTGAACGGAATTTGCTTAGATTCAAATGGGACATACTTCTTAGCTTAAATGAACTGAGTGTTAACTCATGACCTTTTGGCTTTCCAGTTCTTGGTTCATAAACAAAAAATTTGTTTTTCAACGTGCATCAAAATGGCAATCATAAAGCTCTTCTTGAATTCACCTCATCGAAAGAAAAAAAAAGTTTTCTTTGAACGTAGATTTATTCATAACGATAATATTATTTTACAATAAAACAAAGTGAAAAGAATGGAATACATCTTTAAAACGGATACATACTGACCTCCGATCTTTGAAAATTATATTGATAAGTGCAATCGCACCTTCCTTGCATCCCAGCTTGAAATGAACCACCAAGACAAGAATTTTCTTTTAGACGAACTGACTTAACGGTAGATAGTGTGAAGGACAGGACTGAGCAGCACCGAAAAGTATCGAAGGAGCGCCCTTGCAATATTTCAAAGTTATCAACTACAATCTGTTCCCGAGAGGAAGATCGGATTCAATTTTGATCCATGAATGTGTAAGAGTCCCTTGGAGGAGGTTCTGCATACGCACGAGGATCCTTTCTGCCCAAGCCCTTCTCCTTCCTTTGCCTCTCTCGTTCTTCCCTCATAGCTGCAACTCTCCGTTGCTGAAAAGAGATTGGTAAGACAACATGATGAATATGCTGCGAAACAAAAAATATCCATGAGGAAAGAAACTTCAAGAGATTGACACCTTAAATTGGAGTTTAGGCATGTTCTTTGTGATCTTGCCATTTGATTCAGAGACATTATTAGATTAGTTCTTCTAATCTTTGTATTTAAATAAAGATGTACCTCGTCGCTACTCCAGTCTGAGAGGTGACCGTTTTTTAGATTTTATCCTCATAATTATTATTTGGATTGAAAATGCCCAAGAGTTTGGGCAAAACGTCTTGCTTTTTTTTTAAAGTCAATTTTAGCCTTTTTTCCCCAGTTTGTGTTCTTGTACTGTGTTGATAGGGCTACCTTAAATTTGCTTATTCTTATACTTATATATATTTATCAAAAATTTGTTTTGGCTGTCACTTGTAACGTCTTCTTATGCCTACTGTCTTATATATCCAAGGTGTAGGTCCACAACCTTGTATCTCTGTTCGCAGACTTCCTATCATACTTCGTTTTTTGAATGGAAAATTGCTTAACAGCAATTCTTAAAAACTGCTATGATTTTTCTTCTCTGTGAGAAAAAAAGTTCTGCGAGAACTTTGAGGAATGATGTCCATTTGTTCTCCTTTAAAAAGTATCATTCCAGGTCCAATGACCATTTTTTCTCTCCTGGGTGCATGATGGTTAGGTACTGGAATGATCTTCCAGTGGATCTGCAGGAATGTACGAGTTGTTGCATCTTAAGTTTTTAGCTAGAGGTTAGGCTTTCGAAACTTATTAGTTAAATTAAATGTATTCTTTGTAAATATTCTAATAGATTCTTGTAATATTGTAATGTATAGTGCATCAAATTGTTGCCATTTTGGATTGTTCAATTGTCTTATGTATCTTGGGCTCTTTGCCCGTTCATTGTATAATAAATGAATAAAAAGGTAGGGAGATTTTCACACACCGCAAACGAGATACATGGTTGCAGACTTCCACCATCGATATTTATGTAGAAGTGCTGATTTATTATTACAGCACTTAAATATTATTACTTGCAGTAATTGACCTATTAAGGGAATCTTAGAGAATTATAAGATAATAAGTCAACTGGGGATTGAAGCTACCTGTCAACTGAAGAAGTACAATGGTCATGAAAGTTCAAGGAATGCGATATGGAAAAAAGTAACAATTTGTAAGAAAGCCCACTGAATTGACAGCTTGTAAGCAGGCCATTTTAGCAATACAGCTAGATCCTTTCTAAGCTCAACTCTTTTTTACACTCACCTAATCCTGTAGGCAAAAACCGTGCTTGATTTCTGGGCATTATCATTAAACTTAAAATACTCTTTTTTTTTCGTACATTCTGGAGTTTTGTCATCAGAATCTACACTTAGCTATTAAAACAACATACATATAACTTTCAAGATAATACCAATTCCTGAGTTTGATATGATACGGTGGCTCAATTTCAAAGTGACAAGGTGTTTCCCACTGAGGTTGAAAAAAAAATTGCATGCTTGAGACAAGCCAATGACTCTGAAAGGAGTCTCCTGGTGCTCTCTCTGAATCAGAATTTTAATCTCTCTACTCTTTGATGTATGGAAAAGTAAAATGGCCTGCTTACAAGCTGTCAATTCAGTGGGCTTTCTTACAAATTGTTACTTTTTTCCATATCGCATTCCTTGAATTTTCATGACCATTGTACTTATTCAGTTGACAGGTAGCTTCAATCCCCAGTTGACTCATTATCTTAAAATTCTCTAAGATTCCCTCAGTAGGTCAACTACTGCAAGTAATAATATTTAAGTGCTGTAATAATAAATCAGCACTTCTACATAAATATCGATGGTGTAAGTCCGCAACCATGTATATCGTTTGCAGTGTGTGAAAATCTCCCTACTTTTTTTTAAAGGAGAACAAATGGACATCATTTCTCAAAGTTTTCGCAGAACTTTTTTCCTCACAGAGAAGAAAAATCATAGCAGTTTTTAAGAATTGCTGTTGAGCAATTTTCCATTCAAAAAACGAAGTATGATAGGAGGTCTGTGAACAGAGATACAAGGTTGTGGACCTACACCTTGGATATATAAGACAGTATAAGAAGACATTACAAGTGACAGCCTAAACAAATTTTTGATAAATATATATAAGCATAAGAATGAGAAAATGTAAGGTAGCCCAGTTAACACACAGCACAAGAACACAAACTGGGGAAAAAAGGCTAAAATTGACTTTAAAAAAAAAGCAAGACGTTCTGCCTAAACTCTCGGGCATTTTCAATCCAGAAAATAAGTATGAGGTTAAAATATAAAAAACGGTCACCTCTCAGACTGGAGTAGCGACTGATTTTTCACGGTTTAAACTGATGAACTGCCCTCACAGAAAAGGTTGGTGATAGGCGGTTTAGAATTTTTTGGCATGAAGATTACAGTAATGAAAAGTGGCCCATCAACAAATCAAAAAAAGTAAATTTGCAGTAAGTGCAAAGCTTTGTTCCCAAAAAAAAGTAGGTCATTTATTTAATCTTATATTCACCTGGTTTCTTTGAGCAATACATTCATTAAAGTCTGCACGTTGAGCTAAGCACTTCTGCATGGCCTGGTCTGCTCCATAAGCCTCAAGACACTCCATGAAGCGCATTTCAAAGAAAGCACACCTTCCGAAATGCTGCTGAACCATAAAAGGTCCTGAAATGTCCGTGAAAATTGTCCTGATAGGTGGTGAATAATTGATCGCCATGATTCAACGGCTGAAATGAGAACGGAAAAATTTTAGAAAAATAATCTTCCTTCAATACTTCACACCTTATCTGCAACTAGCAGGTAGTTTTAAACTTGAATTTGTTCAATGATTTCTTGAAATAATTCCAGTTCTAAACTAAGTTAGTTTTAATCTCGCATATTTTGTCCCCTCCTCATTCTTTAAACTGCTTCCTGAACTAAAGTCCGGAAGAAGACAATTTAGCGCTGGGCTATTTGTCACTAGTAACAATGCTTAGAAGCAGTAGTATTTCAATTTCTGAGGTTAGTATTGGTCCAATCTTTGAATCAAGAAGGCAAAGGTATCGGATACTGCAAGTTTGCCCAACTCTAGATTCATAGAAAAGTACAGAAGGTGGCGATTGGCTAGTAGGTGGATAATTCTAAGCCACTACCAACAAGCTTAGGTCTAATTAGGGTTGCACCAACATTAGGGCATAAAACAGTGTTTTTGCCTTCCCTTTCCTTCAACTCATTGGTTGATGGGCCGATACACATCTCTACTGGAGATCGAATCAATGATAAAGAAACTGTAGATTGGTGGTGGCCTACGAAAAAACATAACACACATGGAGCAGTCATTTGATAGGCTGGCGGAAAGTGGAACTGTCTAATTGCTATTCTCATCATAACCTCAATAACAAGGGATCTAAGGGGAGTTTTTACGATGAATGATTTAGCATTGAAATTTTTATCGTAAATTCACTTGAGGAATAGTTAAGTTATACAAGTAATATGTATACAGATTTACAAATAGTTGGTTCTGACAATGAATTTGATTTCAGTCCTTATTCAGCAACAGTCCCATTAGAACATAGAGTACATGGAGTCGTAATATGAATGGGAGAGCTGGTGCCATGTTCTGCTAGATGAGTTCCGAGCCCTGTGTGCGCCGAGCTTCAGTCACTTTTACGATACATGTTCGATCAAAAATGGCAGTGTGGAATACTTAGTAATTCCTTTTTTCTTCGCTTACATCAGATGGCCGGGTACCCATGTATCGAAAACCATGGTATTGAGTGGCAGCTCTCAAAACTCCGATAAAGCTGGTTGTTAACGATATCATCGCCACCGTCGGTACTGCCACAAGTTTTAGCAAGAGACGATACCGGTAGCGTTCCGGCAAAAATTCGTTTGACCACCCCTATTGTCGGGTAGACATAGATGACGCAAGCTAAAAGGCGTAGCGTGATCGGTCTGCTATGTCTTATCGCTGCTTTGCCATGCCTTAGTCGGGTGGAACTCACGACAAGCTAACAAAACCTCTTAAGTTTCCAACAGTATGTCGTCCATTCCACCTGACAAAGGCACGATAAAGCAGCGATAAGACATAGCCGACCAACCACGCTCTGCCTTCAAACCAATGTCATCTATGTCTACCCGACAAACACAAAATTTGAACAATCAGGCTGCTGGTGTGTCACGAATTTCACTGTTGGCGTAGCATAGGATCACCCTATCTATAGCTTCAGGTTCGTTGGATTGAATCAGAAAAAGGCTACTTCGCCAAGGACCTCCGTAATTTCCTATCGACCTTGAATACACTTTTAAAAGAAAAATCGTTTTTCAAAACTCCAATCATAGATGGGTCCTTTGTACCAAATGGTGCTCAATTGATCTGAAGTAACATTGGAGCGCCTCACTTTGATCTCTCGTAGGGCAAGGGTGGTTTTCAAGAGCGAGTCCCTTGCAGCGATCAGAGAATGTAAAAATTGAAGGATGCAAACTTACAGTTCACCCTTTAGCAGTGAAGATAGAACAAGACGAACACGCGATTAGAGCAACCCGGGGCCACGATTTTTAAGTTGGTGCCCTTAAATAGATAAGCAGCTCGGACACTCGCTTATCTACACAGATCAAAACATTACGAGTCAAAAATCAAATTCCAAAATTTATGAATTGGAAATAATGGACTGAAACGTGGGATTATTGCAAGGGAGGGTAGACATTTTCAACAGCGGAATATTTGGAAAAAGTGAGCAGCTAAAGCAGTGCTGCTGTCTGTCGGATGTTCGCTGAACGAACCACTAATTTGTGTTATTCACGAGGTTATCACCACGTGCTGCCGAATTCGAAATTTCTTTTCATTAAAATTTCGTAACAGTTCATCGAGAGACTTGCGTTTCATCATTTTAGATTTTAACTGAACCACCACGGGTTAATCATCCCGTACACATTGAATCAAATCCTCTTGTGTCAAACGGTGTTATTGTGCGCTCGGCCCGCATGTCACATTGACATTTCTCACCTGAGCGGCTTTCGCGTGTGGTCATTGCTTGTAATTTCCAATGAACAAGGTAAATTGAATTTTCTCAAGTCAGTTCGCGATCTGAAATTCGTCCTCTGCATCCTCGCAAGACCAGTTCATATCGTAATTCGGCGAAGCTCTGAACGTTATCGCCCTGGCTATCAGCAGTTTTCCTGAACACGACGAAACTTGACTGACGCTACATTCTGAGTATATTCACACAATTCCAATCTAATTTGCTTCGTAAGTCAACATCTGCTTTTCTCATATCTCTCTTTTCTGATAGAATTAGCTGTCTGCAATGCAGCCCTGGTTTGATAAATCAGTCTGGGTTTACTTTTTCCGCTGGTGGCAGTTGGGGAGTGCTGACTCAGTGCACAAGAACTTGTCAAAGTTTCCAGGTGTCAGTATTTACTCAGTCAACTACCAAGTGTATGCCCTGCCAAAAGGTTGAAGTATGTGTTACACCACACTTTGCATTCATCAGTTCTTATGAAGCCATCTTACATTCAACTACCTATCGAAGTAGCCATGAATGTAATTTGATCCTCTCTGTTTCAATTGTCAACCATTCAACAGTGTGATATCACTGACTCACAAGTAGATAGCTTACTTTTATATTCTTTCTATAATTCATAATCTGAGTGACAGTTCATTCGAAATATGACCATAGTCCTCCATAGCTCTGCTTGTAGTCCTGAGGCCTCGATACCAGAGCATAGAGAAGTGTTGGTCATAAATTTTACTTACAAATATCAAAGCAAACAGAAGTTTTGGCGGCAGAAAGTTGACAGGAGAAATTTAGAAACTCACGCGGATAATTGTTCATGGATGAAGGTGCCATCTCCCCATGAGACTCCAAGTATCAAACATAGCTACTACATTTACGTTTTACTATAAGTTGGAAATACCGCACTTGCTTCTGATTGACTTAACTTGCCAAATCAGGTGTAAAAAAAAGAATATATTAGAGTGTTTAGGTCTACATTAAATGCAAGTCTTCTATCATCAAAAATTACTTTGATTTCCAGGATAGTTGCGATCAACATTACATTTCACATCCTCACATGATAATTCTCTTTTTTTTTACTCTTTCTTTCTCCTCTTGTTAGTAATTCTTATCCGCATTTTTCAGATGTATGCAACGAGGTTACAGGCCTAGGAAGATCAACGTCTTAACATGAGCATCTTGGATGGCCGTATTGTTTGCGACCCAATCCACCAAGATAACAGCCCAAGCTATAGAACAAGACTTTCCAGAGTTTCTCGATCAGGTAAACCATCTAAGCTTGCATACTGCCAGATTTTTCAATTGAATCATCTCTTCTTCAGTAAAGTTTCACCAGGAACACAAACAGGTGTCGCCTAGTATAAACTTACAAGCTCATAGTAAGCCGTAATATTAATGCGGCAATAGAGGTAATGCTCGTAGTTTATGATTTTCTTTTTCTTCTCATCCCTTTAAAAAGACTTATTGCACATTTTGTCCTGAAATCAGGTATTTCGCGGTAATATGAGGCATTTTTCCATGAGACAACTTGGAATCTTGGTCATAGATAAAAATGCTGTCTCACCAGTATGGTCGCCTTGTGGGAACTTTCAGCAATCCTACGCATACTCTTGAGAAGAGTCCACCTCTCTATGTAGTGAAGTCTCCGTATAGAGATGAGACCTGCTAACTGGCTTGAGACAAAGCTTACCTAGTTGGTAATTCAGTGTGCTGCCCTTCTTTTTGCCGGACTTTTCTGAATATTATGATTTCGGAGTCATTTCCGCAACACAGTTTTCTCTTTATATCAAGAAACAGTCATTGCACTAAAAAGAAATATTTTGACCAATTAAGAGAACTACATATTGGCACTGGAGGTTTTTTTTTCGTTTGTTAAGAATCATATACTTTTATAATGACTCGAGCAAAACAGATTAAGGAGGAGCTAAGTGCCCAAGGTAATATCAAACTGGAAGTTGGAAACGGCATTCTTTAAAAAAGCAAATCACCATGGAGAAATCCCCAAGATGACCTCCTTTCTTTTTTAATAATTACAAAATCATTTTGTTTACTGTCGATTTCCCTGTTTGCACTGAGATCAACAATTTAACTGGAACTTTCTTTCTTTTTTACCTAAAGCAATAGTCAGTTAAATTGATTTTTCTGCTTCTTATTGTCTATTTTTCATATTAATTTACTTCATTTAACCATCCAAAGGAACAATAGAATATCAATGTATTACGATGTATATTTAGACAGACCAATAGGTCAAATTGAATTTTTTACAATGAAAAAATGCATAGCTGAGTTGCTTGCAGATTCCATAATTGGAAGTTCATGAGAAGGGAAAAAAGATTACATACATTATGATGCTGCCAACATTCTGCAGTTTGCACTCTTCCCGCCAAAATTACACAATTTTACTAGTCATAATTTTTAAAATAAACAGTACTAATCAGAATCAATAAAAAAAAAACTGTCCTAAAAATCGTATTTTTTGGTCCTTTCCTGTCTTACAGTCACAGAAGAGATTGCAAAATTTTACCTAAAATTCAATGTTCTTGTCTCTTGCCAACAAACTTGATCAATTTTTTTTTATTATTATTTTTTCATTTAATGCAATTGGACGTTTTTAATCCAGATCAGCCTATCTGTATTTCACGTTGCCCAAATCCCTGCCAAATGTTATTTTTCTTTACAGAGAACCAAATAACAAAATGCTTTTAAACTGTCTGCACATTTCCCCTGGCCTTTGAAGAATACAGGTACTCATAAAATTTCTGGTCAAAGTGGTTTTTCACTTCTGTTGAAAAAATAAAATATGAGAGGAAATTGGGTAGCGTCTCATATACTTTGGGCAATTCCACTTAAATTCGTCCAATTTAGACTCATAGTAGGTTTGATATAATCTCGTCTGTGTCAAGTGTAAAACTTCATGTTTCAATGATTTCAAAATTCAGTTATTTTCTTGACAAGGTGCGTTGATAAAGGCACTTTCAATTGTTCTAAGTGTCCGGGAGCTTGACATTTAGAACGTTTTCATTAAACACGGTTAGTCAAGAATGTGCTGACGGCTTCAGTCTCTTGAGCCAGAGAGAGAAGGAGAGTTTGGCAGTTTGCCCGGTTATTCGATAACGCCTGGTGAATTTGTTAAGAATAGATAAAGAGGCAAAAGTTGAACTAAACGCACTTTTGCATGTGGTGCAGCTCTTACCTACTTTTCAAAATACTCAACTGGTTGCTTAATATGGGCCCTTTTTTGGACTTCTGTATCAATATGTTATTATCTTAAACAGATACATCGTAGTTTTTTCTGAAGCTGTGTTTTGACCCTTTCCAAAAGATTGTCTTCGAAAGTTTTCTTTCTTCTTTTTCAACTGGAAAAATTATATGATGAAAGTTGGATCCTGAAAAACATGGAGTTTCAAAAGCATACACAGTTTAATTAGAAAAAAAAATCTTGCATTGACTGTGTGGTCGATTTCTTCCTTGCATCAGTTTTTTCATTCCACCACTCACATGGAAAAAAGCACAAAAATTGAAGCATTGGGTTCAGATAAAGCACTACTCAGTTGCGGTGCGGTTTAGAAGAAACTAATGGTCGATTTTTCTGGAATCAGTCGATTAGAAAATTGTAAAATCATAGAGAATATTCAGTGAAAGTTTGAACAAAATGCCTACTTTGTTGTACATTTTGTTATCTCTCATTAGATTAAAAGATAAATACCTAAAAGAGATTCCTAGACACTGCAATAATTAAGAGGTTCTTCTTCTGCTTCCAGCACTTCAATTGCATGTTGTGTGAATAATTGATTAAAAAAGAAAAAGAGAAAAAAAACCACCCACCGGAAAAGAATCCTTAAAACTTTAATAATTAAATTAGCTCAACCACGTTCAAGAGATAATAAAACTGGGACGGACGCACTTCTTTTCTCGCCTTATTTCAATTTTCTTGTGTACAAGAAGCTAATTGCTTTTATTAGCACAGTAACTAAATTATGGACATAACTGCTTTTCCTCCCCCTCCCTATCACCTCAAGTCCACAGAACTCTTACGAAAGAATCATTTCCAAGGTGAATCTACACTGGAAGTAAACAAACATCGAGATATCGGACAAATTTTGCATAATCATCAATTTCATTTTTAATTGTCGCTAAAAAACTGATCTATCACTCCTTATAGCACAATTCAGCGGAGTATCTTTTCTAAAGAATCCATTTTCAAAGCCGAAAGTATGCAAACGCATATTACTCTTTTCGGTTAGTCGAATCTAATGGTTTGTTTTTGCGTATACATATTTTTAGTTGTATTTAGGATTTGCATAAGTGATTGGATTCTTTGAAACAGAACAGCTGAAATTTGTCTGAGGGCACAATCACTCTGTTCTTTTACCAATAATTTTCTGGTATTTTAGCAGAATGTGTTTGATATTTTAACGTTTGCTTACTCCTGCAATAGATTCAACTTAAATTGTTATGTTCTTTTGGAAGTGCTCTGCATAATTCGTTATAACTGCTGCAAAAATATTAGAATGCTGGAACCTTATGATTCCTGCAAATCTACATATACCTACGTATTCCTACCTATACCTACTAGTGAACCTCAGGACAAAAATATGAAAAGACAAGAGAGGACAGGTGGCCACTATGAGCTGTGACAAAGTGTATTGACCCAGCAGCTGAGTTTTGGCAAGGCATGGAGTCTGATTGTAGCCCACTTTGGGTGCACAATGTGTTAGTGACATTTCTTTAAATAGCACGTGTCTATTCTTGCTCTTCCCTTCCCCCCCTCCCCGCATACCTCTGCCTTCCTCTCGTTGCTGGCTCCAGCAAACTGCACTTCCTGGTTGTCCCATCGCCTGTGCTTCATTTTTTTTTTTTTTTTTTTCAAAAATTTATATTTACTCTTCACGAATCCCCACCCTTTTCATGCACTGAGACAGCATTCTGTAAATTCCTTCGTGTTTCACTTTTTTATGCCTCAGTACCCCTCTACAAATCATTCCCCTTCATGGGTTAGTGTCTGCTGACCTTCAGATTTTCTTTCCTCGTATTGTTGTTATGAGTATACTGATGGCTAAATTAGAAAGTTGCGTATCTTAATTGCAACGTCTGAAAATCCCCAATTTTGTTTTATTTTCTTCAAGAAAAATGAAACAAAATTCCCGGTAATGTTACCTAGTTAATTTTTTTTTTCTTTTTTTTTTTGTTAAAAAGAGTGAAGAAAATCCACAAATTTGAATGGAAACAGCTGGTTAGTTTTCTTTTCAGAAAATAAAACGAGTGCTGAGACTTACTATGTTGCATTCTATGATACGCATTTTTCAATTTTAGCTGTCAAAATGCATGCTCAGATCTAATTACACGCTTTAATTTTTCATTTCCCTCACTAAGCGACATAATTTCCTTTAGTATTGTCATTTTCTTTTCCAGTTATTTACGTTTCATATAAAAAACTAAAGCTGAAGTGGACCACATTTTGCGATTAGGAACCACTGTTCCTGGCTAGTTATACAAACAACTTTTGCGCCATAAGTTTCCCTATGCACATATGTGTTTTTATGGATGAGCCAAAAATTGCATTTCTGTATTGCAAAATGCTGTCCAAGCGCTGTTTTTAGTTTTTCTTCATGGATTTTTTTAACTGAAATATATCTACTTATTTTTTATTACAAGGAATGCTTGAAAATAATTTTAAAAGTTGTATTTTCGGAAGAAAAACAGAAAAATAAATAATCTTGTGCAGAAGCACAATATTTTTATACATTTTATTGCTGTTTCACTGATTGATACAAAATATCTAATCAGAAAACACATGAATAAGATAGTAGATGCCTGGAAAAGGGTGTTAATTCATCTGGTGTAGAACTCGATCATTTTAACAAAACTAAGGATCCTTGAAGCTTCGTTCTTCACTCATGGGTGTCATTTCTGTCCTAGGGCATGAGAGGTTTGGCTCATGGAGTAGTGCAGAAAACTCAAGTTCAGACAATGAATTCTACTCAAGCAATCATTCCAGTGGAAAATTGAATACATCGAGCAGCAGTGGTAGTTGCAGTCCGTCACCACGTAAACGAAGAGGTAATCTACCGAAGCATTCAGTCAAGATCTTGCGCAGGTGGCTGTACGACCATAGGTTCAATGCTTATCCGACAGATACTGAGAAGGCTTTACTTGCTCAGGAAGCCAATCTCACAATATTGCAGGTAATTTAATACGCATAAAATTTAAAACTTATTCAGCAAAAATGATACCTACTTCGCAGTTTTTTATTCTGTTTTTATTATCATGCTGTGCTTTGTTGGTACTCCTTCATTTTGACACTGAAACTGTCTTTTTATAAAAGAAAAGAAATTAATTTATCGTCTCGGCTGTGACTTTCATTGCACTAATGGAAAACAACATATCTCTCATTTAATTTCTGGGCTTGCGAAACGGAGGTGCTTATTGTAATTATTTTTAATCATTCCATCCTCCTTTTGGAAAACGAATTCTTAGAGAACAAAGTATTTTTTAGAGGTAATACAGCTAGACTTTACTATAGTTTGTACAGATCAAAGAAAGAAGAAGAACCTTAATTTGAACTTGAGGTCGTGAGACACCCTATATTTTCAGCAGTAGGGAAGAGATGCCTTCGATTGGCTGATAGCTGCTCGTAGTTTTCCGCAACCGGTTGTTGACAAAAGTTTCTTGTCCAATTGGGAAATAACATAGGATTTTTTTTTTTTTGTCGTGTGGTTACGAAAAAAGCGAGGAAAACTGATGAATCAAAAACCTCTAAGTCTAAGGATTTTTTAAAGAAATGAATGGATGATAAGTCCCTTACCCCTTCATTGTTCATGAGCAATTATTTTCTGCAAAATTCTGAATACAGTGGATAGCGATGGGAAAGTGAATAATGTACCGCCTTACTGTCCATTGTTTTGAGGATTTACAGAAAACAATGAATCAACTTGCGCCAAAATATCCAGATTTTCTTCCTCCTTGCCTTTGCAAAGTGGTGTGGAAAATTCTTTCCTGGAAGACGAGTCCACTCTACAGATCTGATCACATTTGAATCTCCAGAAGTGGAAATTTTGTCCATAGCAAAGCGAAAGTTAGTGTTGTCAAATGGAAAAGTCGGAAATTTTGAGCTTCAGAATAGCAAAAAAAGTCAGGGGAAAGCAAGGAAAGTCAAGGAGGGGGAATGGACAAAATAATGCAAACCCTGGCTTGGTTTTTGTTTTGAGCTTGCAAGACTTAGAAATGTTTTTCTCATTATTGGAAAATAGTTTGGAGCTGACCAAGATGAAAGCAAGAAGGTATGGAGGTTCGAAGTTTCCTTGTCTTTGAGTTCTTAACACTTAGCCATCAATGTAGCGTTAAAAATGGTTGTCGTCCAATTTTTTTTCTCTGATCTTTTTGTGCTCCGGGGCATGAGATTTATTTTTGTGTTCACTAGCCACTTTGAAGAACTAGGAAATAAGCTAAAATATATACGCCAGTGTCCTGAAAAATATGAGGAGTTTTCAAAATCAAAATTCACTCAGGAATTGACTGTTTTTTTCTACAATAAGTATTAACTAGAATCTATTGTGATAGGTCTGCAATTGGTTTATCAATGCTCGCCGGAGAATTCTGCCAGAAATGATAAAGAAAGATGGTCATGACCCTCAGCATTTCACTATTACCCGACGCGGCAAGAAACCCGGGAGTTCTTCATCCAGTCATCATTCTGTTCCTGCTAGTCCTGACTATGAAAGTAGTTACTCACCCAGTGAAGAAGAACCGGCAACTATAGTTCCTTGGACAACCAATGTTTTTCTCTCCCAAAGTTCACAGCCCGACCACTCTCCGTAAGTACCAATTGATTGCTCGAAACTCACAGGCGCCAAATGCGCCTAAGAAATCGGTCATGGCGCCCAACAAATGAAGGCTCTGCGCCATCGTGGCCCCTAAAAATTGCCTCCCCCCCCTTTAAAAAAAAATCATAGTTTTTCTGTTCGGTGATTTTTCGAAATTTCCCCCAAGTAACAGCTACTAGTTCTGTAACTAAAACATCTCGCGGCTAACTTGTTACTTAATGCGCCGTGATACATAGAAAAAAAGTCAATTTGGCCCCTAAATAATCTTTAATGGCCCCTAAAAAGCTACCTTGATGCGCCACATGGCTCTTGAAACTCCAATGTGAGTTTCGAACACTGATTGTCTATAAGAGAAAAATTCCTAAGTGAAAGAATATCAGAAACAGTGTGAATTTTAATGTAAAACTGTAAGTAAATTACAGATTTTAACGGTGTTTGCCTATTATGGACTGGAATTTGGACCGCGTTCAGCAGAAAGGAACTAAGCCACTCCGCCATTGCCAAATTTAATTGGGCAGTTTATTTTTTTCAAAAGGAACGTTCGTGCAGATTCTTTGAAAATTTTAAGGAAACAATTTACTTCGCATTGTGCAAAAAATTCACTGAAATTTGCAACATAATCCGCACAACCGTTTTCATGTAGAAAATTGAATTGCCCAATTGAATGTGACACTAGCTGATGTGGCTTGGCTCCTTTCTGCTTAACACCGTCCATTTAATAATTCATCAATTTAGTCTAAAAAGGTATTAAACTTCTATTCAATTTTTTTCCATAATGAATGATAGTCTTGTATGATTTTAAATATTATTTCCATCAAAAAGAAATAAAAATCAAGCTGATATTAAAGAACTGAAATCTTGAGAATGCCAAGGAAAGAGTCAAGTTTTTTGTGAATGAAGTACTGTCTAATGTGCAAAAGTCCTCATGGAAAAATGATCAGTTTGCAAAAGCCCTCATGGAAAAATGATCAGTTTGCAAAAGCTGAGCAGTATCCAGTCTCTTTAATGGTTAAAAATAATTTCACAAAATGAAAAAAAGGGTAATAATTCAGCTTTAGAAACTTAGTCAGATATCAATATAGATGTCTTTATCTTGGCCATGGAGGAGCTTCTTTCCTCCAAAAAGTAAATCTCAATTCTTTGCCTTTTAGATTTCAACGAATCATTATGATGGCAATGACAGATCTCCCTGAGAGTGTCAAGCATTATTCTACCTCTCATTAAGTTTTTCTTCATTTCTGAGAGTTAGAGGTCCCTTAGTAAGAAGGCTACGATAGCAGACCCAATATTTCCTCTGTAAAACTGTGTCAGTTGCCAGTTTTCCTTTTCTTTTTTTTTGGTGTGTGTAAGCTTCAGCTCACATGAAAAGCGACTTAAGATGATTACAAGATGACTAAACATTTAAAGTTAATTACTCCTCTACCTAAATTCATAGTATTTATGAACAGTTATGTCAGTTCGTGTATTCGCCTACATGCTTCAAATTCTTTGCACTCTCTGATCTGTTTTTTTCTCCCACTTTCCAGGCCAAGGCCAGTAACCGAACCAGACTTCTGGAGTGCACATTCGATCGGGCGAGAAGTGACTGTTGGTGATATTGAAGACGAGGAAGACGATCAGTTTAAGCGGCTGCGTCTGTTGGTAGATGTCGCCGTACAGCAAAGAGATACATAATTGTATCCATGCGGCACATGAGCGAGTACCTACCAATTCGAAACGTAGTACAATAGTAACGTCATTTAAAGTGTTCAAGGTCCCTCAGGATCATTTTTTACCGGTGACTTTCAATTTTTTATCTTTTTGTTTCTTTAATTTTTTGTTTCAATTTTTCATGTTATGTTTTGTCAGTTAAGTAGTGTGTAGTGTTAATGGTTATTTTGTCCTGGTAACCTTGTCAGATTCAAAACATTTGCAGGACCACAAAGAATGTTTATCTTTGTGATCTTTTTCAATTCTAAACAAAGTATGAAGCTTTCAGATGAAGTTCTAAATTGGAATTTCTTTACCTAGTTTTGAAAAATCAATTATAGAAAGGCTAGACTTGCAAACATACGTTCAGGATATACTTTTCATCCGAAATTGTATTAAATGTAACCTCGGTTGAGAAATTGAAGAAACTGCTGTAACGAACATTCGTTGCTTTTATTAGTCTCAATTTTTGGTGAAGTTTTAGAAATTTTTATAGGGCTGAATCATTTATTGTATGATTTTCATCTCCTCCAGTCTGGATGGGGAGAAATCCTCAGGGTAAATTATTGAGGAGCCTTCGAAGGATTCTTTCCTTTCTCTCTGTAGAGAGGCAGGGTTTTGGAATTTTAGGAGTCTGTCCCTCCTGCCTCTAGCATTAGCGTTGATGTACAATTGATGTTTCCTTAAATTTGCTCAGCAATAATCAAAACAAAATTAACCATGACCCTAGCTAGTAATACTGAAGTCAAAGTTACTCAGTTAATTTAGATTTCTGAAGAAAAAGCCACATTTTGTGCAGAAAAATCTCCTCCAGTTTTATGCATTTTACAAGTCTGTTCCGCACCATCATAGAGTGCCATTTTTTTCTGTACTTCATCATCAACATTTAAAAAAAAAAAAAAAAAAATGAAATGAATTGTATGATTTTTTAGTAAATGCTTACTCTGACGCGCAAGAGTAATTTTAAACCGCAAAATGTGGCTAAAAAATAGAAGAAACGAAGCGTTGTAGTTCTTAACAATTTAGTCTCTTCGCTCTTAGTTTGATGAGATTTCTTCAGTTTTCCTGCATTTTGGATTGAAAATTTTCGTTTGGTACAATATCGTATCAAATAATTTTGATGATGGAGGTATACAATCCATGACAGACAATGGACTTCCAAAATTAAGTAGATGTTTTAGCGTTAGCAAGCTCAAGGACTCGACCTCCTTGTCTACATTGTATTTTCATAAATCGCAACCTCTCTGTTGTTACTTCTATTTTGTAAATTTGTTAGGACCCTTCGCTTTTTCAGTGACTTGTCCCAAGCGTTTTGGCTCTTCGAACAATCCTCCTCCTCCCTGAATCTTAAAATTTGACACTTTTGTACTTTAATTTTTTCAAGTTTACTTATCGATGGTAAGTTCCTTTTCTTGGAAGTAGTCAGTATCCTTGTCTTATCAAGATTTCTTGTTTGTATCATCAGTCAGCTGGAAGGAGTAATGATACAATTTTTGGTGCTATCTGTAAAATTTATCATGGTTTGTGTTATTTGTTACGACTTAAGAAGATTTTGCGCCTAGTCCGACTTTCCTTCTATCAATGCTCCTATCAATGTTTTTATCCACCATTATAGTTGCCGTGAAAAATAATTCCTTTTAGTGTCTCTAGTTCATCATAGTAAGAGACAGGTAATTTCCTGTCTGAATCCTCTCATAATAAAAAAAAAAATCAGTTTAGTTGAACTTACGTCAGATGAGCTGGCAGTTTTAGTGTATTTTCTGAAGGCAATACACTTTTGCGTTTTTTATTGTTGTTTATAACGCGCAGTAGTATGTTTCTAAGCATGGTAGCGGAGTTTTTGGCGTTAATCCTCAATGGCCATCGTTGAACTGCAATGCAGTTTCTTGCAAACGGGAAGTAAACAACTGCCACCTCATCTGAAGCAAGCTCTAATAATCTATGTTTTTCCCTCAAGTTTTGTCCTTCTTAGTGATAGGTTTTACACTCAGCAATTCAATTATGACTTGCAGAGTGGGAATCAAGAGTAGGCTCAGTAAAGTTCCTTTCTGTGCTCAAAATTTTCTGCGCTATTTGCATACGAGAATTCGTGCCCAATGCCTGAAAATTGAGGTCCTGATCAAGGCTCCTAAGAATTCGAAGGCTAACAAAAACTTTTCGCAGTCAATCTCTGATTCTAGAATTTTTATGCAGTATTTGCATACACTGCTGGTCAGGAAGTGTCTAAATGCATTGCATTGCTTCACGCATTCACTGGGTCATGCTTTGAGATGATTCTTTCAGATCAGACTAGTTAGTTTTGACATTGTCTGAGCCTTCTGCCTGAATTTTTGAACATTGTCTCCCTTTTCTCCAAGAATATCTGTATTTCTTGTACATATTTTGAGTGACAAACCAAAAAGTAGAGAATCACTCTTAGATCAAGATAATAACAGCTCTGAAATATAGACTTACGTGGAAAGAGGAAAAGGCCAAGTTTTCGTCAGGTGAAGAATTTTGCTCATCCAATGAGCCGAAAGAACAGAAACTTGTAATGCTCAAACTTTACAATGCGCCAGGCAGTAGGCAGATGCACTTATCAAATCTTTTACAGCTATGTTTTTTACCTGTGCTATGTGCGGTCGCTCAACTTTTTATACTTTTTATTCTTGTCAGAGTTGTTGTACATAATTAAAATTAGTGCACATTTGAATATCTTTGTTAATTCTTTTTGCCACTATTTATGTACAGTTTTGTTGCATATTTAGTGTGTCCACAGGTCATACAAAACTGAACAAATATGTCATCTTCTGCAGCAAGAAACGTACCTCGATTGCTGTGTGTCAGTATTTCTTACTTACATTTTGTTTGTTTATAGGAAAACCGTTGCATGAATTTTCCAGAAATTTTTAGTGATTTTTCTTTATCTTGTTCGAAGAATAGATGCTGAAATTTGTATACATACTAATTCTTGCAAAAATTCTCTCATGAGAAAATAAAATGTTCTTAGAAATACTGAAACAGCAAAGTCGAGAGACATTGATAATTTCATCGCCAATCCTACATCTACCTATTTATTTTTAAAATAATGTGAAATTTATAATTTAAAAAAAAAATCAGTTGAAATTAAAAAAAAACACCCATTCTTTTGTGCAAGAATTGACGAATATTGATGGGTGTGTTTGGGAAAGTGGTTCTTACCATGGACCTTGAGCATTTTTCAGATTTTAAGTATGAGATCATGGAGTAATAATTTAAGGATCAAGAGTTTTTGCTATCAAATCGCCACTTTTTCATTTGACCATACTTGTAAGAGACAGAAGTTTGTGTTACCAGAGGACTTTCAAGATGGTTCTGTAGCCTACAGTGCTACATAACGTTGAGAAATTTATAGGACTGTATGTATCAATAAAAAATTTGAATGACGGTATTTGTAATGATAGCCGAATCTAATCCAGAGTGTTCAAGCCTATATTTATGAGTAGGTGCACCATTGCAAAGTCCAAGTCGGGTTTTTTTTTATTCTTCGTCAGAATTATGTACCTAGTACATCTTGTTACAAACAGTTCTGCTAATATTGAGGATAGTACACAACCATATTCTAATTTGTTTTCATTGAAAAGTGCAAAATGACTATTAATCGCAAGCCTCTATTCGAACTCATCGGAAACAACCTACTTGATTCCTATTTGAACTACACTATTTCAAATGTGCAAAATTTCTCAGCATCTCAGAAAAATAGTCAGATGAATTAAATGTGGCTAAAGTGAAGTTTTTAAAGTCTCCATATATCGTTAATATGAACGTATTTGCCCTGAAAATAATTGTGGTGCATTGTTGCATGCAAACCATATGCACTTAGTTCCTTTTAGTACAAGTACGTCCGTGTATATTGTTCTCAAATATCTGTTTCTTTTCTTCAAAATATTCGTATTATTCTCTTATACTGGCATAGTTTGAAGGTGTTCCTTTTCGGACAAGATAGAACAGTTGAAATATTCACTCCATGTTTTTTCGGCATTCAAATTTTTTTTTCTTGCAGCCATAATAATTTTAAATGAGCACATTTTCATAGACGAAAAGCTGCTTTGAAGTCAGAATTTTGCAATGCACTTGGGAACCACTTTGACTTGCGGTGGACAGAGAGTGGACAGAAATGCGTCAAGTTGCATTTTTGAAAAAATATATTTGTGAACTAAATTAGTTGTAAATTTTCTCATGTCAAGTTCAAAGTTAAGAAAAAATATTTTGAAAGTGAACATAGTATAAAAAACAACTCTGTCCCTAAATTGAGTCTTATAGAGGCATGAAATTTCAAACGTCTTTCTCAGTTCAAACTTAATCCAACTCTGTGCGTTTCCATTTCCGTCCAAATTACCCAGAGAGCTCCATCAGTCCATTGACATCTCTGCATTCAGAAATCATCCCTCAGACAAAGAGGAAAAACTGTCCCAGTTTTTAATATTTTTGGTGTTCGCTCGAGTGGTCTCCTAGAATTATTTTGCAAATTCAAAGTATGATTTTCTTTGAAAGTACCTGCCTCTCTTCAGAATAGTTTTCTTTGAAGGTTGACCTTTGCAAGAAGGTGGCTATTGAGCTTAATCTTAGGCAAAATATTCCTATGCACAGGATCAATTGGAACATTAAAAATTCTATAATTTATTGAATCTACTAACTCGAAAACCACCTCAAAAAATAATTTACCGAGCTCTATCAGTGGATATTCCGCAGTGAAGTACATCCAAAATGAAGATCAAGACCGTAAATACATGGATTCAGAATCATTAGTTCACCAAGATTGTTCAGGCACAGGGCCTTTGAATCACATGAACGGACTAGGTTCAGCAGAAAATAATCAACTTCATGGCTAATTTCATAAACAACTTATTTGCCATTGATTCCTTCATGTACTGGCAATGAAACTGCAGAAGCCTGTACTTCAGATAGTGGCGTTGCTGACTTCCCATCATACTTCATTTTCCAAACAAAAAACTACTAAACATCATTTTTTGAAAACTTTAGTGATTTCCTTGCATTGTGTGAATAATAATCTGAGATAATTTCGAGCCATGTTTAAGTCAGCTGAAAGAAAATCAAATACGATCGGAGATTCCAACTAAAAGCGTGATTCTGCAGTTTAACCATCAATACATAGGTGCTTTCATAAATTTACTTGGTACCTATGTGCTGAACTCTTTAAACATTAAGTAGGTAGGAGTCAAATATTAATAAAAACTCACTGAATAAAATTACATTCATTTGTATTGGATATCTATTTCATTATTTAACAGAAAGTAGCAAAAGTTACATTATTCAATACTTGAGTAAGTAACTGCCACCTGGAAATGATGGGTGTGTACAGAAATCAATAATGCTGATCATAAGTAGATAAATGCAGTAAAAAGAAGGAATTCGAAATTAAGTTTACCCTCATTAAAAGAGTTTGTTTAAGTAAAAAGGAAAGTAGTTAATTTAAGAAGAGAAAGTGAAGAATGCTTTGGACAGAGATCATGCTGTTGCAGAAGATTGGAATCAACCTTTATCCATGCTTCTGATTAGTTCTGCTTTGGGTGGTGATTCTTCCGCAGAACTGCGCATTTCAGCTACTCTTGGTGTGGTTGGCGGAGATGTAGTGGTATAATACTACAAGCAGGAACAAGGATACTCCCAGAACGTTGGCAAAGACAGCCAGCTGTACGTCAGTTATCATTCTGAAACAAACCGAAGTCATTAATGATGGGCAAAAGGCTTTTAATATCCTCCTCCCTCCCTGCCCCTCAAAGCAAACACCTGAGACTGAATTTCGTTGACAAAGTGAAAAAATGTACAGAATTCTTTTTTTTGTCATCCACTTTCAAAACAATGGATTAAATGCTAATTCCATCTCCTGTCAACTGTCTATCGTATTCTCTGCTCTTGAGATAAATATTAATAACAGGTATGATGTAGACATAAGTGTATTTTCACCTGTAGAACTTGTTGCAGATTATAAAAACACTAATTTCATCATTGAGTGTTTTTGTCATGCCACACTTTCTTCAACAAATCTTTTTTTATTCCTTATTGCTCTTCAAATTCCGTGATTCTTCCATAGCAGTAATTTGTTGAAGTTTGTGCACAGGGACTATAGTTCTTTTCGGTTTTTTGCCTTTGCTCATAACCTAATCAACACATTTAGTTGATGGCCAAATTTTGAAACCGCAAAACTCCATTGCGGTCTATCATAATTTTCCTTCCTTTTAAATTTTTTTGAAGAGAAACAAGCTAACATTAAGTATAGCTTGAAATAATTTTAACAGAATTTTCTGCCAACAGAGAGGCAGTTTCCTGGGCATTACATTACAAATTTTCAAAAGAAAAAATAAGTACAACACGAAGTCTGAAACAACGCAAATGGAGATACATGATGTTACTTTTAGGCCATCAACACGCAATTCAATCAATTTCACATTTGGAAGTATTTATGTCAAATGGAACTAAGCGCCAGAGGGGGGCTTAGATTGGCGACGGAACCAGGCGTCGGGCTCATTCCGTCCTATTCTCACAATGCTTTTCCATGGCGCTTAGTTCCGTATGACAGAAATACGTCCATTTGCTCTGTGCAAAATTGAAGTGTACCTTCTCTACAAGGAAATGCTAACCATGACAAAAGTCTCAATTTCAATTCCCCTGAGCTACGTGATCAAGCAGTGACGGTTAGGAAGTGAACATAATTGTCAGTTAAAGAATGCAGTCTAGAGGGCCATAAATATTTGCAAATATGCTAAAAGCTTCCCTCAAATTGAACAATTCTGAGATTAGAATGAACGTAGACAACAGAGTATCAAAAAATTTAATAGATTCGAAGTACAGCTAAACTGGAGAAGCCTGACTGCTAGTGACTTTGGAGGAAGAATACGGAGACGCGTTAAAGATGCGGTTGAAATAAATTATACCATACTCACTCGACTTAGCTAAGCAAGGCACACTGAAGTTACAGAAGATCCAGAAGCAATATTATTTGTACTAATACCGGTGTAATAGCAATCGCGGCGTGGCAGTATCAATGATAATATTATGATATGATTGATAAGAAGGTCAACAAACCACGTATCAATGACGTTTTCCGTTTCCGGTTCGGAGAAGGGACCAAACCGGAAACGTCAAAAAATAACCTCCAAACAAATAAAGAACCCGCGAAACTTGAAGTAAACAAACATCGTACCTACTTATCTAAAGTTTTTCATTAGTAGTTACCCCATTCCATCAGTAATAATAATAATTAATGGTTTATCTGTGACAAGTATTTTCAAACGTGTTGAATTTTCAGACGTTTTCTTCAAATATTTCGACTTTTCTTTTTTGTGACCGTTTCATCAAGTATGTCTGCGCCAGCGGTAGACAGTGACTCAGAGTCAGATTCTGATTTAGAGGGATATAAAGACATCGCTGGCAATTTTTTCTGTAAGTATTTAACAATACCGTTCATAAATGAGTGAGACTGATGGACTGAAAGCTGCTTTTTTCTCAGATAATTTATAATACCTTGTCAAGGCGCACTCGAGGGCAGAGCGGGGTGTTATGCTACTTGACAAGCCGCTTGATGAGCCTTCTGCCAGGGTCCTTGCTATCCTCTCCATGAGGAAAGTTCGGTAGAGGTAGAGGGCTTGTTCAGCCATGTTTTTTCTGTGAATGCGTCACGCAGCATGACATGCCCCTTGATCCGCTGTCCGAATGTACGCTGTCCGAATGCACCCTAAGGCGATCGTCTGTAAGAGCAGCTGTCTTGCATATTTTGATTGGCATTAATACCATTATATTTATCAGAGGGGGGGTGATAATTTTTGAAGTATGTAAAAAGCAACTAAGACTATCAAAATAGCTGCAAGCAAGGTAGGTGATGAGCTGCTGATTTTATCCTTATCAACGACTAACTGCGAACGGGTACGTCTGGTGGTCTACACTGAACACTGCCAATGTGTTATAATTGGATAAGCCCTACGCGACGCATTTATCTACTCCATACATTGTAGCCCACTCTCCCAAAATGATTCATCTTGCACTCAATCACTATCTGATTGAAGTCATACTTTAAGAGTGAAACTAAGTAAAGGTGTTGTCAGCTAAGATGATGGTTGTTTACCTTCGGTTTGCAAGTACCTAAGACGAATTTGGGCCTCTGCACAAAGCAACGTTTGCAACTATCTACCTTGAATACATCCGTCTCATGATTGTATCGTAAGAAAACTACTTATCAGTCATAATTTGCGACTTTTATGTGGTTGTGATCGCTGTGTGGCTAAAAATTAAAGTGTTACAAAACTTGAAAGTATTTAAAAACTTATCTAAGCTTGCGTTCTTGCTTCTGTGAATGTCAGATATTTTCGTGTGGATAGTAGTGATGCAAAAACGCTTGCGAACAGAAAGTATACAACCATCAACTTAGCTGACGACACCTCTACCAAACAACAAATCTCGGTTTGCAACATCCTGCATTACTTTATTTTTTACAGAAGTTCTCGAGAATTGAAGTTGAGTAACAGGAACTTACTCGACTTCAATTCTCAAGAACTTCCGTGATTTTTCTTCCGTGTTCAAAGAAAACTCGGTGAAAAATTCAGAAAATAACATAGATTTGTTCTCCTTCAAAAATGGAAGCGGAGATTTTTAAACACTGCAGACGAGATTTGTGGTCTGGTAGTTTGCCCGTCAATATGGCATTTTGTTAGTGAAGAACATGAGGGATGCATAGACCTGATTTACGCAAAAAGGGCATACATAGGAAGTGCCCTCCCTGCACTGAGTGCCGAAATTATGTTGTCACGTTTTAACTCATGCCAATCTTTCTCACAAGAGACACCCTTTCTATTACGCATTTGGTTCCTTAACTTTTTTTTTTTTCAGCGATGGTCAACCAATTGAAAGAAAAAGGCAGTCACTTAGAAGCCACCCCTAAAAAGAGGAAAATACCTTCTCCTGAGAAGAAGAACAAAGAACCTGAGTGAGTACACCTCTTGATAATAATCTGGGGACGATGAACAAGCATCTGAGCCCAAATTCTTTAGAAATTTAAAAATATAATGGTATTCTTCATCAAGTCAGGGGTTCAGAAAATGCTCAATCATGCGCCCGCCTGAGCATGTGAAAATGTGGAAAGGCCCTTACAAATGTCGAAGGAGGGATAAGTTTTATGGGTCAAAAGCCCAAAATTAAAAGACAGAGGAGGGACTAGGTCCTCACTTTTGAATTGGTGGGAAACTGTGTGGAAAACTGATGAGCAAAATATGGAAAGCCGGCGGGCGGACGTGTGAAAACGCTGAAGCTTAGAAGATTCTGCACCCCTGCATCAAGTTTCATCCCATATGTTACAGTCCTCAGAGAAGAAGTGAAATCGTAGTTCTTGGACATTTTTTGCCGCAAAAATTGATCTTGTCAAGTCGTAACAGTCTTGTCTCTAGCAGTCCAATTTTCCTTAAAATAGTTTAATTTTTTTCTCTGATTTTTTAAAGGTCTTTGATTTATGCTTTCTTTCTGTGGAGCTGCCCAAGTCAAATTATTCTGATTAATCGTTATTTACTTTTTAGAGACCTGAATGAGTCAATTAATCTGGATACTGATGACACTAACTCATCCGAGCCAAATCTAGAAAGTACCAACAAGACAGAGTCCAACATAGATGATTCCGCCGCCAATCTATCCACATCAGTTGTAGAAGATTCCCCGATTTTCATTGAGGATGATGGAGATGATGAAGATGATGAAGATGAGGTTGATGAGGTGGATTTGAACACTCGGCTCAGCCGACTTCGTCCAAGGAGTGGAGGACGAGTCCTTCCCTCTCGAGGAAGGAAGAAAACAAAAAAAACTAAAACGAAGCAATCCCCAAATAAGAAAAAGAAAATTATTGAGTATGATTTTAGTTTACTTGAAGATAATGACGATAGTTTGGTAAGTACAGCTGAAGATTTTTCCAGGAGCCCTCAGCTTCCTTTATCATCTTGAATCCTTGATCTTTTTTTTTTAACATTGTGATGAATATCACTGTAACACCAATAATGAATAAGTATGATGTTATGTAAAACACACAACGCCAAGGTGTTATATGAGAATACATTTTTATTAGAGCCGAAGCTTTTCAATCTTTGTGATTGTTATCGAGGCGAAGGAAGTGGCACTACATCAAGCAATAAGAAACTACCGAGCGAAATGAAAAATAAAAGGCATAGCAGAGTGCAAAAAAATCTAAGTGAAAATCTAGCAATCAATTGGTAAGTGATAACAGGTGGTATCAATTGGACTGCATTTTGCAATTTGGACCTATAAATTCTGGTTCATCTGAAAAAACACTTACGTGCATAGGAAGACTAAAGGCACATACGTAGTTTTTAAACCGGGCCAGAATTTACAGTTCCTAATTGCAAAATGTAGTCCAATTGGTAGAGACAACTTGTTCTACTTTTAACAGTGCCTTTAGATTTTTTCGCATTCCGCTATGCCTTCTATTCTTCATTTTGTTCTGTAGTTTCTTTTGCTTGATGAAGTGCCACTTCCTTAGCCTTGAAAATTATTACAAAGATCGAAAAGCTTTGACTCTGATATAAAATTTATTCTCATATAAGTAACATCTTGTTGTCGTGTGTTTTACGTAACTTTATACCAAGTAATTTATCATTTTTTGTCTGTGCCAGGATTTGAACTGGTGTAATTAGGTACTCTTAAAGAAGTAGACATCGTCCATTTTTTATCAGGAAACAATACATTTCGGAGGTGAAACTGCAAAAATATGTAACTTGTTTTTAATTTAATTTTTAATCGGTCGATTTGCACAGAAATCCTTTCGTAGTTAGGTTTAGACATATCTCATAATTTTTTCTTTCTTTATTTGACAGTAGAAGAACAACCAGCTAGTATATTTTTAATGTACAACTAGTACATTTTCAATGTACGGTTATTAAGTTGAGAACCTGTCAAACTACCCGATTGTTTGCCTCTCCTTGTTAATTTATATTAGGAACAATGTATATAATTCCAGATGTTGGAAGATTACATAAATAAATAGAAAAAAAGAAAAAGAAAGAAAGAACAACAATGAGTAATCTGTAATTATGACAAGGTGGTATAATAGTTGACAGTGAAATTAACTAATGTTACTTTTAAGAAGGTTGATGGTAATTTTCATTCAAAAATTCATTCATACGATGGAAAGTCTTTATGATAAAGAAGTCCAAAAGCATCGTAAATATCCCTGCTATTACACCCGTTCTAATTGTCTCCTAATATTCAAAGGCAAAGCATCAAATAATCAATCAATCGTTTGCGGTGCTTAAAAATATTTGCTCCTTCTTAATTTTTAAAGAGAAGACCAAACCAACAACATAGTTTAAAGTTTTCACAGAATATACTTTACTTATCGATGGCTTACATGCAAAACTACGTATCTCCATTGCAGTATGTAAAAAAATTTGTTTTTATTATATTTTTTTGAAGAGGAACAAGTAAACATTATAGCTTGAAATTTATACAGATTATTCTGTTAATAGAGAAAAAAATATCAAGGAAGTTTTCAGGAAATTACGTCTTGTAGTTTCCCGAAGGAAAAATAAAGAGTGACAAGAAGTCAGTAATATTGCAAATCGATATTGGTCCTAGCTGCTGAGTGTTATTGATATGCCACTCATTACCGATCATTGTAAAAACGGGACTGGGTTTTCATCAGTTTTATATCAATGTAAAACAATTGATTTTTGGCAGTTAGCCTCATTTAAAATTAACATGTTGAGAGTTGCCAAATTGAAAGAATCATTACTTTCTCTTATTAAAAGTCCATCAAGGGCACTGAAAGAAATAATTGAAATTTGTATATCAAAATGTCATGATCTTAATCGTTTTACCTCCTGTTTTTTGTAGAATCTGTCTCATGAAAAAGACACTCAAGAAGATGCAAATCCTATCATTGAAGTTAAAGTTTATTGGAGGTTCAAGAAATTAGATAAAATTCCTGTTAGGAAGGTGAGACAAACAGCCTCTTTTCTTCATTACAAAAAATAGCTAAGTGAAGTATGGTTGTTGCTTGTCAGGGTCATAAGATTTAATCATAAACTTGGAAAATCTGATACAGAATCGACATATTTTCATCAAATTTGTTTCAGTTAAAATCTGTGGACTTAAATTTAAAAAAAAAAGAAGAAAAAAACTTCAATTTTTGAAGAATTCCTCCAAGGTCTAAATTCTTTAACCCTTTAAATGTATGGATAAAATTCAGTAATATTGCAAAAGCATAAAGAAAGATGAAGTGACTGATTCAAACTTTTCGGAACTTAGGAACTACAAAACGATAGACAGAATCTATAAGAGGGAAAGATATAGACAAAAAACTTTGTCTCCACAAGGAAAAGAACTTGGAGGGTTGTATACACGCAACATGCCATTAAAGTGTTAGAATTAAAAGAGCGCAAATTCTAGTAGGATTTTTAATGAAGAATGAACGTTGGGAGGGAAAGGGATCAAATCCATTTTTTCTTCCAGAAAGTCCGCATAATAATATAGACTTTGACTTTTGAAATATCCAGTTTTGATCATACTGGTCCCAAGCTATAATTCAAATTATAGCTCAAAAAATTTATCATACAAAAAAAAATGAATTAAAGTTCCTCAGTATTCTCTGAAAGTTTGATAAAGTGACCCGTTGTGCCCTTTTAATCCCTCATACCAATGGTCAAGGTGGAAAAGTATGTATCTCAATTGTGGTGTTTCAAAATTACAGCCACTATTTTTTTTTTTTTTTTTTTTTTTTTTTTTTTGCGGAGAGAAAAAGCCAACTTTACAGTTTGAAATGCGTACAAAATAATCTGGGAACAGAGAAGAAAAATCAAGGAAGTTTTAAAAAAATTATGTTGATTAGCTTTCCAAAGAAAAAATAAGGTATGATAGGATTTCTGCAACGTCGTAAACAAAGGTAACGTGGTTTGATGCTTTGGCCATTGATGTATGCTTCAATTTTACTCATCTATTTAATTATTTCCTTTTTCAGTTCCAAAAAATTCCTGTAATTTTTGAACATTTTGCCAAGGAGGAAAATGTACCAGAATCTAGAATACAGTTGTGTCTTGATCAAAAAATTTTGAAACCAGATGATACTCCAGATAGCTTGAATCTAAAAATCTCTGATATTCTAGGTAAGGAAAACAAAGTTAGTATTTAGTGTTTTCAACATCAAAGCAGAGTTTAACAGATTTAATCGCAACTTGTTCTCAAACGTAATTTGAAGTGTGAATGGACTCCCAATCGTTCAAACATCAAACATGTTATTACTTAAAATTGGTACATTTTTTGTAGGAGTGCAAGAACTTCCCAACCACGTAACTGCTGGGTAAAGTGGTTGGTTGCAGGTGACAATTAGGAGGCTCCGATAATGAGTTTTAAGTATGGGAGGATCATGCGTATCAGTGTATAAAATTTGTATTTTCGGCAAATTGAGATGAAAATTGTATGTGGTTTTTTTTTTGTTTAACTGTAGCAATTTGTAGGTGCATGAAGCAGGGAAAATGTCATCAGTCCAACATTTTTGAGAAGGGCAATGTCTTTAAAATTGGAAGGCCAAGAACTTTCTACATCTTTGCATTTTATTACAAAGTCATACCCATGTGAAGTTTTGAAATTTTTAAAGTTTCCACGGTTCAAGTCTTCTTTTATTTTCCTCTGGCTTGGAGTTTTCCAGTTAATGAATGTTTAAGTAACAGAGGAGAGATCCTGTCAGAAGTTGAAGAAACGCGCATTTTTTTTTCCAAGATTTTCTAGTAATAGAAATGCAAGACTCCTCTGATGAAAAAACCTTAAAATGTACCCTCACAAGATACTTATATGTCAGTTTGATATCGACGCACCTCATTTCATTTTTCATGTAAAGATACACCAAATGACTGAGCAAGGTTACCATAGTCAGGGATTACCGGAAAACAGGGAATTGTCAAAGAAAATAGGGAAAGTGCCAGGGAAAAATTGTTCAGTCACTAGGATGGGTTGGAGGGTTCAAACAACATATTTTGCGTGGAAACTATTTCAAAGAAATTTTTAACCATCTCGCATATCTTAAATAGTCACGGAATTTTACAGAAATGTGACAGGGGATTTAATTTTCCGAATTCTGTGGGAACCCTGTCCATCAAAGAGTACATGATTTTTTCATTTTTGCAGCCGCATGGGCCTTGTTATAGCATGATTTATCGGACTCTTAGCTATCGTGCTCATTAATTTCCATGTCTGTGTTTGATTTCAGATGGAGGCATACTAAACGAAGAGACCTCAGATGTTCCTGTCACTAATGGCTCCAATACAGCTCCTGTCTTCCATGAGGAATCTGCTGACTCAATTCCAATAAAAATAATCCGGAAAGACATTCGAGAGCCTCTCATCATTAAAATAAAGAAAACGGATAAAATGATGATTCTCATCGTGAAAGTGGGCGAAGAACTAAATTTGAAGCAGGGAGAGTTCAAACTCTTCTTCGATGGAGAGGCTGTAGATCCTGAGGATTCGCCAGACAGTCTAGATTTGGAAGGAAACGAGTGTTTTGACTTGAAAATTAAATCATGACTTAATTCTCAAGTCAAACATTCAATTTCTTTGTCATCAGTCTTCCTCGTTTAGATTCTCAAATATTTTATCGTCAATCCTGCCTCAATAATCTGAAATACATGTTACCCAGATTTCTGATTGAAGAATCCAAATACAAGGTCTGAATAGGATCATTCAACGCCATGATCTTTTTACGAAAATACATCTGTACCTAATATGTTGATCAAGATAGTAGATTTAAAAGTGTTATTTGAAGTCAGAAGTTGACAGCTGCATCACATACCATCATTTGTCATGTTGATTTCTGAGCTTTTGGCTTGCTTGCATTGTTTTGTAGGTACATGAAAGTTTTATGAGATGAGGCTGAAAGTAGGCTAATATTAAGACTTATTTATCCGCTAATGATTATCTATCTTCCCCACCTCCTCTTGGTACACTGGAAATGGATTCGCAACAAGGAAATCAAATGTACTAAAATTCGACATTGATTTGAATATCATGTTTGAAAGATAAATTTTCATTACTTTTCTTGTAATTTTCAGGCAGCAGTACTGTATTTTTTGCCTAAAATATTGCATCATTAGAGGAAATCTCTGCCCTCTAACAATGCTTAAGTATATTGCCTGCCTCAGCCATAAACTCCATAAATACATAGAAACACCATTGTGTTATATCTGGCAGCATTGTTTTTATTTGTTGATATTTTAAGTTTTTGTGAATTTTCTCAGGATCGAAGACCAAACTCCAAGTCTATTGCTACAAAATGTGCCCGATACTTTTGCAACGCTTTACTCATTTCTGTTGCAGTTAACTTTTTAATAGTGAACATTTATTTAGTCGAATATTCAATCAATTTTTCTTGTATCAAATTAATTTTGCGGACGATTTTGGCAAATATGTCTTCCTATTTTGCTGATAAATAAAAATCTTAAGATGAGACATTGAAAAATGCATTCTATTTTGTTTGTTTGAAATTAAATTTTCTGAAAGATTTAATATTGGTAATAAGATAAAGTGGATTACTGTTTTTGTAAGAACGCCTTCGTTTTGAAAAATAATCTGAAAGTATTAATATCAAAAGTCTGTGAAAGATCAACCGATTTTAATACTTGTAGCCTTCTTCAATTTCAATTTCTTTTTAATTCTTTTTTCTTCCTTTTTGTTTTTGTTTAAAATGTAAGCTTGAAATCTAGTTCAACTGTTGAGGATGTGATTTGGTAGGGGAATCAGTACTGCAAAATGAGTGTCACTTGTCAGAAGTATGAGACAACTTTCAATGTAGAATAGAAATTTAAATCAACTACTTGCCTCGCATCCTTGAATACAGTTTAAGTCTAGTGCTCTTTTTATGTTCTAGATGTATGATTTTATTATTACCAAACCAATTTTCTTCTCATAGGTATGTCTGATCCTGTAAAAAATGGAAATGTGTTCTAAGAAGAAAGAAAATATGTACTCAAAATGGGAAAACGTCTTTATAAATGCAACAATGGGTCACTAGACAAGGTTTGAGTTAAAGCACTTCGTAATGTGTTTTCTTTTCAAAGTTTCACGAGGCAAACGAACCACACATCAGAAGGTCTAGAAATCAACCCATTAACAAGACTTGCAAGGTTAAAAATACTTGCTTATATCTTGTTCAAAAGTTGGTTTCAGAACTTCCCGTTATGTGAATCGTATTCTACTCAAGATTTTAAAGAGGAAACTTGTGACGTTTTCCTCTAGTCCAGACCTTGTCTAGTCACCCATTATCAAAGCCCTGTACTTAGAGACTGTCATTTGTTTTTTTCTGAAATAATTGACCAGATGCCTGAAATTCAACATCAATCATGTCAGCTTTAGAATCTCTCTTAACGCGAGTGTTTAAATTCAGCATCTTGACAACATCTAAGCACTCAGTGATCGTAATTCTATTTGTTGTTCTGATCTCATATTACAGTGTGGCCAATTTTGGGTCGAGCGTTTTTTTGTTCATCTGGAAATTCCTTCTCTCAGCACCTTTATCATAAATTTTGAGTACCAACTTATTCTGTCATTGACATTGTGATATCAAGTAAAAACGCTATATATTCTTTAAGTCCAGAAAATATACATATTATTGTTTTAAGTAATCTTAAATTGCTAGTTTTAATTTCTCATTACCTGCGTATTCATTTTCGTGAATGGAGGTGAAGTGCACCTAATCTCCTCAAGGATTCGACAGTTCCTTGAATGAATGAAGGATCATGAACCAAATTTTCATCCAATCCTATTATGAATTTCAGATCAGTACAGGAGGTGATCATTACCTATTTTCCTTCGAAATTTATCAACCTGCAGTACCATTTTTTTGCCACATCAGCTTTTAAAATTGTGATTATTTCGAGATTGAAATCAGTGACAATTATTGTTGCAGACTGCGTAAACATAAAACGTAAAAATTTTACTGACCTCTCCTGCAATTGCTTCATCATGGAAGAACAATGAACTGTAATCTGATACCCTACAATGGCTGCAAGAATTCTACAAAGGAAAATTTTGGCTGGAGTTCCTATTGAATTTTCTATTCCTCCATCACTCTTAAATCCAATTCACTCCAATCACTCTCCAATTAAAATTGCTTTTTGCAGTTGATACATGAAGAACCCTGCCAGATACCAATTCTACTAAAATCAGCTTTAAGTCCAATTTTCTGTTGTTGCAAAAATCTAGGAACTGAGGTTGCTTTATTTCGGGAGGAAAAGATGAATGATTACCCCTTCTTCCCTAGAGTCATGTCTGTGTTAGAAACTGAATTTGAATTTCCCGCCGCTTTACGACAACGTTGACACACCTGCCGGTTAGTGTTGCATCTTCGGGGTGTCATCAGTTTACTGTTTTTCTGTTTGGCCGCAAAGTGGTCGTTTCGTTTCTCTCCTGTCGTCTTTATTTACTCTATTTTTATCTTCTTTTATCTGTTTATCTCGGTGTTTAAAGTATTACTTTCCATCGCGACTCTTTTCCTCGCTTAAGCAATCAGTTCACCGTCTTGTTGACTCATCAAAGTGAAGAATTAATGTGCTGTGGTTCGATGTTTTCCAATGCACCCCCTCTCAGTTTCGTGCGGTGCTTCTCTTCTCGTTGCTAACATTTTACATCCATTAAAATTTATCCCGCAATGAATTCCTTCGCAACGCGATAATCCCGTGTGTGTTTTTGCAATTGTGCATGTGTTGATGTCATTCCTGTGAAAGGTATCTTTAAGATAGTTTGTGACACTTCGCTGCATCCGTCGCAATGGATGAGGATGACTGCAACTCACCCGCTTCGAACATTAAATCACCCATCAAGAGACTAGGATCAACAAGGAAATTTATCTTCTTCAATAGTAAGTTACATCTTCTATTTTTTCATACTGGCTTTTCCCGTGCCGATCACCGCAATGCTGAAGATATTGACCAATTCTTTTTTGTTGCGCTGCACGTGTGACTGATAATCCACTCCTATTCGAAGCTGACAAAGCGCACTCACAATCCGCACCGTTTCTTGTTTTTTTGAACATTAAGTAGAGGAGTCAAAATATTCCATGCCACATTCAGGTGATTCTTCACGGTTTCTGGCGTGATTGGAATGGTGTGCAATATATCGCATGCCAGTTTGACCGTCGTCAAAAACCTTGACTAATCACCTTAAGCTCATTGATTGAATCTGAAACTACCCTTTAGGCACTGAAATAAGTTCATGAGGAGAACACTGTTCAATTGACAGTAATCACTCTCAGGAAATTGAGGACGATTGCATGCGAGCGATAGATAAATTATTTCTTTGACAAGGAATCTTGAGATTTTCAATGTATCCACAAAGTGTGCCCCCTTTTTTCGCTAATCTCGGAGTGTCATCTGTGTACATTTCACATGACATTTTTTGAATCCTTGAGATGTTGAAACCTGAAATAGATGATGATGATCTCAAAGTAGAAATCCCACTGAGTGAGAGAATGTCAGAAATCAACTTTTAATCTTGAAACATGCGTTTAGGCTTCCAGGCTATGAGGCATCTCTCAATATGTCAATTTTTAATTTTCTTTGAAAGTCTCAAAGAGAGGCTCCACAAAATGATCTGCTGTTCACTTTTGAGGGTTGTATTTTTCACGGAGATTTCATGTCGTACCAAGAGAGAATGAAGACGCGTACTTAGCTTCAATTTGACTGTGAAGCTCAGGGAGGTTCAGACACCTTGAATGAGGGGGAGAAAGAGGGGTCAAGGGGGGCTTCCCCTGAAAAATTTTCGAATTTTAAAGCATTCAATATGCAGTTTGAGTAAATTTTGTCATAAGTAAAATATAATCTTTCTTCTTTCTCTCTTCCCTATTCTCCCTCCTTTTTCCGGGCAAATGAAGGGGGGGGGGGGAGACTTATGCCCCCTCCCCCTCTCTCTTGGATCTGCTAATGTCGTGAAGAAATCACCTATTTATCCTGAATCGGCAGACCCAGCTCCTCTGAGAAGCAGTTTCTGTCCGTATGCAACGTTAATTGTCTAGAAAATCAACGTTGAACACATAATTTAATTGGGTTCAGTAATCGAGATTTATTTCCCCAAGGTTGATATTTTTTAGTGCTCTCCTTGTTATAGGCAACTACTTGAGCAGTGGCCTTACATGCTGTTGACCAAAAAAAAATTTGGGAGAGTCGTAAGTAAGGACCAATAAAAGAGTCAGAAAAATCTTGGAACTTATCCGCGGATTCGTCTCTCGCGACTTCGGAACTCCGCGACCGATATTTCGTACTGCCGTGCTAAGGAAGAACGCCGTATGAACATTCGAGAGTTGCCAAATTTACTTCGATAAAATGCTTATTTTTGAGCAAAGTTGTGAATATTTTTCCTTTAAATTTTCAGAACCATTAGGTGAATTTGCAAACAAAATTATCTCAGAAATTGGGAGGAAAATATTCATAAATTTACCAGGAAATTCGTGTTTTATCAAAGGAAATTTGGCAACGCCTGAAGGTTCATACGGCGTTTTTCCTTAGCACGGCAGAGTAGGTAACTCGATCAACCGCGATGCAGAGCAAAGGAATATTCGCGCAAATGAACCAAGGATGACGTACAGGACGTATGGAAAGACCCTTGTATCCGCGAACCTTCGGCACTCGCGAATAACTCCGTTAAAATATTCGCGAACATCCAGACATTCACAAACCTCACTCTTGAATTGACTTTTCCGCGAATACTTAGCGATGCATTATTTGCATCCGGCTTTTGCGAATTACTTATCCGCGAATTTGGAATTCTGTATCATGCTCAACCGCGGATGCAACATTCGCTTTGAGTTCTGCGTGCCTCTTATCAATTTTAGTTGTACGTACCTTAAATCTGTGGACAGGTCTCGGTAGTAAGATAGACAAGCTAGGCGCGGGGCTGCGTGATGGAGGGTCCCGATATAGCTTATAAATGCTGTTGCTATGAATTTTGGGTCCTCGAAGGAACTGCTAAGAGCATTGTAACTGATTAATGCTGCCGTGTTAAGGAAGAACGCCGAATGAACATTCGAGAGTTGCCAGATTTCCTTCGATAAAATGTTTACGTTAATGGAATGTTATGAATATTTTTCCTTGAAATTTTCTGGAACTTTCGAACAATATACGAGCAAAATTCTCTGAAAAATTGAAAGAAAAATCTTCAGAAGTTTACCAGGGAATTCTTGTCTTACATCAAAGGAAATTTGGCAACGCCTGGAGGTTCATACGGCGTTTTTCCTTAGCGCGGCAGAATACTTCGAGGCGTGTCTCATATCACTTTAACGAAGCGGAACGTCAAATTCGCGAGCTCTATGAAACTTCTCCTTCTTAATGATGCTCTTGATAATACTTTTCGCTAAGAATTTAGGTTCTAACTACTCTACCTTCAGGTGTTCCGTCGATCCTTGTCAAGCAACGTTACCAGTCGCCAATAATATCGTTGTCCATTTCACGCAAGAACGTAACTAACTATATTCCGATGCTGTCAAATGTCCCCTCGCAATTAGTATTTTTACCAGGAGAATCGTAGGCATTTTTGACTGGAAACTTCACTGATTTTTACTCTAATCCCATTAAAAAATCAGACATAATACGGACAAAAAATGACCCCGGTACATTCTTGTAAAAAATTGTTTGAGTCAATTTTGCAATTTTGGTATGAACTTACGTTCCTTCGTGCTAAGAACGACGATACGTCTGCAGTGTCACTTTCTTTTCTCCCGAAGTGCATTTTTATGGCCAAAAACTGCTAAGTAAAGTCAGGGAATGTCGGGAAATTTTTGTCCAATGCTTGACCTAGTCAAGGAATTTTTAAATTCAGAATGACTTTCGTCTCTTTTTTCACATCTATAACCTTGTGAAATAGGAAAACTCCACACCAGGTGCGCAGAATCCTCCAAGGTTCTCACCTTTTCACGCGCCCACCCGTCGTACAATGGAGCGATTCGTTTGGAGAAGTCGGACCAGAAACTTTTGACTACACCTGTCACGGCCGGATTAAGGGGGTGGCCACGTGGGCCGCGGCCCATGGCGGCAAAATTTAGGGGACGGCAAATTTTGCAATCTCTTTGAATGTAGGTATCAAAAAATAAGTGAAAACATCGGATTCAGAAAATAAATTACAAACTAGAAAAGTCGACAAAATATTTCATTTCCTGAGAGTGAAAGTATAGTAATTTCTAATTTTGTCGTCTTTCGGTGATACAAGAGACAACACTTTTAATTAGTCGAGTTAAGGGAGAAACCAAACACGCAATTTGACCTGGAACGGAGCAGCGCGGCGGTCGGCATGAAACACATAGCGCCTACAAGACTGCATGAATACTTCACGCATTGCGTCAAACACACTGCGGTCAGTAGCAGTCGGCTTGAAACGCATAGCGCCTACAAGACTACATGAATACTTCACGCATTGCGTCAAACACACTGCGATCAGCAGCAGTCGGCTTGAAACGCATAGCGCCTACAAGACTACATGAATACTTCACGCATTGCGCCAAACAGTGTGGTCACTATCACTTGATCAGCTGCAGCGGTCGGCGCGCGGCGTGAAACGCATGGCGCCTACAAGACTGCATGAATACCTCACGCATTGCGCCAACACAGTGCGGTCGGCGCGGCGGTGGAAGTTAAAATTTTTAACCACATTTATGTTTGTTCTTTCATAATTTTTTCGTTCCTTTTTATAAATGGAAGGCCTTGTCCAAACAGGGATGGGTTTACGGAACTGAACTTTTGTTAGTGTTGACACGGCTTTTACAAAAAATGTGCCCAACACATGTGTCCCTCCCCCACCGGCACGTTCACCTGATGGTTTTTATAGATCGTATTCGACAGATCACACAGGTGAGATTATATTGATATCGATTGGTTCAATATGTAACCACAGCCTCAAAAGTCAATTTAGAAATTAGGGTCTTATGTGATCGAATTTTTACTCTCTCGAGTACCAAATGGCAATGAAAAGTGGAATTGTTAGGAATTTCTCATTTTCAGCTTTTCCAAATTAAATCCTAAAATATTTGTTTGAGGTATGTTCTATTGTTTTGAACAAAACGATACATCGAACCACTGTCGATGTTTCAAAACAAATGAGGAGGTTATTTTAAAGTTTACGGGGTGGTTTTTTAAGGAAATTTGACAAGAAACGAAATACAACCACTTTGGAACGTCCATGTTTCGTATTAACGATTATTTAAACTCTTAAAATTTTCACATTACGTCCGGACTTTGCCATTGACTTGCTCCAAGCTCCACTGTGCGTCGGCCGTCGGATTTCCACCCACTAATTTCAGGAGGGATGACCTTTTTCTTCCGTTCTCCTTTGAATATAGACTTTTGATCCTAAAAAATGTTCCCGCTCTCCGCATTTCGAGGGTCTGTCCTAGATGGGCCCTTCGTGCATGCAGGAATTTTCTACAAACCAACTCGGAATGTCATCTCCTTGATTCAAGTACACCGCCGTCCTAAGTAAAAGCGCTGTTTAAGCATTCGAATGTTGCTCAATTTATTCTTTGCAAATATTTATTTTCGCAGAGAGCTGTGAATATTTTTTCTCGGAATTTTCAGAACTCTTAGATCAAATTACGAAGGAAATCCTCTGAAAAATCGGAGGAGAAATATTCACACATTTTCTTGAAAATTCGTGATCGGTTGCAGGAAATTTGGCATCGCCCGAATGTTGCCAAATCCATTCTTTGCAAATATTCGTTTCCGCAGATAGTTGTGAATATTTTTTCTCGGAATTTTCAGAACTTTTAGATCAAATTACGAATTGAATCCTCTGAAAAATCGGAGGAGAAATATCCACAAATTTTCTGGAAAATTCGTGATCGGTCGCAGGAAATTTGGCAACGGCCGATGGCTGTTACGGTGTTTTTCCTTAGCACGGTAGAACCTGGCATCGGATTCCTCTCCGCGAAGCTGAGTCCAATTACCTCTCGGGAAGCGGGTTGGAAGATTCGTCGGTGGATCCAATCGCGAATTTCAATAATAATGCGTGTCAAGTCTCAAGTGGTGCGCGCTGCGCGGTCGTCCTGCGAAAATGAGACGTGATGGGAACAATGTGGAGGACCCGAGCCGAGGCAAGTGTCGTCAGTCGTTACAAAAACCTTTCAAGGAACGAAGCTCTCCGAGGAGCCGGACCAGGACTCCCGTGCTAAGGGAAAAACGCCGTATGAACATTCGAGAGTTGCCAAATTGCCCCGGATAAAACATGTATTTTTGACGACACTCATGCGCATTTTCCTTTGAAATTTTCAGATGTTTTAGATTAAATTGCGTACGAAATTGTCTGAAATTTTCGGGGGAAAAAATAGTCACAATTTTCCCAGTAAATTCAGTTTTTATAGAAGGAAATTTGGCAGCGTCTGATGGCTCATACGGTGTTCTTCCTTAGCACGGCAGAGAAGCACTCGAGTGTGAGACTGTGATTAGACCAAGAAGGCCGAAGGAATGCGCACTTGTGCACCAACTTGGACGCCCTGAAGGCGATCCCTGATGCTTGTCACCGCACGGAATGCGCACCCTTTCCGATCTCCGAATGAGCGGAAAATTCGTGGCCTCATCGTACCGTCCAGAGTAAAAACGCTGTACAGGTTTGCCACAGTCAGGGAAAACCGGGAAATGTCAGGGAATTTTCAAAAGTCAGGGAACATTTTTTAAATAACCTTCATTTGATTTCTAGAATGGGTCTGAGATTTTCGTAGAGTACATAGAGTCGTAATGTAAGCGGGTGAGCTGGCGCCACCTTTAAGCATTTTCCAGGTCCCGAATTCCGAGACTCCTGTGTGACGCCGGGTCACTTTTTCGATACATAATCGATTGTTTGCGGTACACGGGTACCCGGTCTAGAGTACCTGTATAGCGAGAGTATGGACAGATCGCTTCATGGAGGGCTTAGGGCCCAAAAGTGCAGCCACCCTTCTAAGCAACTTCTAACGCACCAAATTGCACTGCCAGTCTGCAGATTCCAATTCTAACCATGATGGCAAAGAATGTACAGAAATGAGCGTTCTTCCGTGAAATTGAGTAAATTTATGCAAAAACTGAGTCAAACACGTGCTTAATAAACGACGGTTCGGAACAATAGTATTAGTAAATCGTTCTGGATAATTGAAATTCATAGGTTGGCTGCATTTCTGGGCCCTAACTTTATTCGCAGAAGCATCGGTGAAGGCCTAATGGATTTTCGGAGTTTCACATCTGTCCATACTCTCGCTATACAGGTACTCTAACCCGGTCATCCGATGTAAACAAAGAAGATAGGAATCACCACGTATTCCACACCGCCATTTTGTATCGAACATGTATCGAAATAGTGACCCGAACTCGTCGAGCGCCAGCTCTCCCATTTACATTACGACTCTAGTACTCTTTGGAGATTTCGAACAAGAAATTTTGCCCGAAAACTATTTTCGATCGGCATTTTTGTAAATCGCCCCGTGCCTTCAAAGAGCGGCAAAATTCAAATATCGCAAGTCGACATATCGTCACCTTCCAGGCAAAGTATCACAAGCGCCATGCGACGTTTAAAAATTTCCGCCGCCATTTTATTTCTTTACTGAGAAATTGTTGGTTGAATCTGTTTGGAAATTTCACTAAATTTTATCGGCAGCACAAAGAAAATTCAGTGAAATTTTCGGACAGCTTCGTTGAACAATTTCTCTGTAAAAAAATAAAATGGCGGCGGAAATTTTTAAACGTCGCATGGCGCTTGTGATACTTTGCCTGGAAGGTGACGATATCGAATGACGTGATAATCATGCGAGAAAAATGGCGGTTTTTTGCAAGATCTAGGGATTTTTGGGGGATATTTGAGCAAATCTGGGGATTTAGGGATTTTTATCAAAATCTAGGGATTTTTTTTCTTCCCGGCTGGGGATTTATTATCGGGTCACTGCCCGGGCCCTCTTTCTTTAACACGAGCGGGGGCGTGAGGACGTTTCGTCTGTGGTTTTTTGCAAGATATAGAGATTTTTGGGGGATATTTGAGCATATCGGGGGATTTAGGGATTTTTTTCTTCCCGGCTGGGGATTTATTCTCGGATCACTGCCCGGGCCCTCTTTCTTTGACACGAGCGGGGGCGTGAGGACGTTTCGTCTGCGGCTTGGCTCGTCGCGGAGGGGTAGGTGTAGGAGCCGGTCGTAAAGCTCGAGCTGGAAGGTGCTGGCCGAAGGGGGATCCGCTTGATTGGTAGAGGTAATGGGCCCGGGCGATGGGCTTTATTTTTAGAGCCTGATTTCAGCGGGTAACTCGGCTCGGGTTGGACCCCTCCGTCGGGACTCGAGTCATGCTCCGCGACTCCGGGAGGGCCAAGGCCCAAGGGTGACTTTGTTCCGATCCGTTCGCCGCGACGCGCAGTGGATCCAGTCAATAGGAGAGCTCGGACAAAAGTTGGAAACTTTTAAAGCTTATAACAGGGTTGGGTTGCCACAGTCAGGGAAAACTGGGCAATGTCCAGGGTGTCTACAAGTCCGGAAAGTGCGGAAGTAGTGCTGGTTTTTTAAGGGCGGTCCAGAAGCACTGATGAAGTGTGGAAATGCCAAAAGAAAGTCCGGAATTTTTTTCATTATTGTTGCAAAATTTTCGACATTTTTCGAATTTCGTCGAATCGAGGTACTGAGAAAGTAGGTACTGGATTTTTCTTTTGGTGAGGTACTGAAAAAGTACTGTAAAAGTACTGATTTTTGGCCAGCCTCTTTTAATAGACACCCTGATGTCAGGGAATTTTTAAGTGTCAGGGAAAACCTGGAAATGTCGCAGGGAAAATGACGGATTTGTCGGGGGAAAATCCTCAAGCCACCTTTTTTTTGCTTTCTATGAAAGGTTTGACGTTTCGAACAACCAATTCGCCTGAAAACTATCGGTAATTATGTCGTTTTCACCATCTGGCATATCTTCAACTGTCAGGGCATTTCACCAAAATGTGTCAGGGAAATATCAGGGAATTTCATCTTCTTAATTCTGTGGCAACTCTGTTATCACTCCGCTTATACCAAATTCTGAGGTTCTAAAAGTGGCTCCAATGGTTTTCTCGTTAAATTTTTTCCCATAGTCACCCCTTGATAATTAAAGTATGACGAAATAAACATCAAAATTTGCAGTTTTAGCCAACAATTTCATGTCCGGCCTCTCTGATTGACTCGATCCACCGTGCGACGGCGGGGGCGGTCGAGGTCCTCACCGATGACTCATGACGTTACCGGCTTATTTTCATTCGCGGGGTGGAGCGGGGGTGGCAGGGAGGAGGTGACAACGGGAAGATTCGCTTTCGAAGAAAGTCTCCTTACGGAGTATTCTGGAGGCGAAAGAAAATTCTGCGAGCTATACTGTCATGCTAAGCAGTGGCGTGGCGTGCTTTGCGATGTATCAATTGATCTGCCTTTAAACCTATGGAAATGGATCGATGAGCAGGGTGTTCTACCCCTTTGGCAAACCCTATGCACATAGTTCGTTTTAGCATAATTACGTCCATACGAGTATAGCATATCCTTATTTGTCAGGAAATTTCAATCAAATGTGTCAGGAAAATTTCAGGGAATTTCATTCTCTAAATTTTGTGGCAACCCTGACATTTAGCTCCCCCTGAACACTTAGATAGAAGAAGATGTGAGAAAAAAAAGCCTATTTTTTAATCCCCAAAAATCAGACTTCTTCACTGTAAATCGAAAGTTTTGGGAACAATTGGGCGTATTTTTGTCAAAAGAAACTATGTGCGTCATGACGTGAGCCCTCTTATGCATTTATTCTTATGAGTCTCAGGGCTCATGTCTTAATGCACATAGTGCTGTCCGGCAGAAATACGTCAAATTATGAATAAACACTGCACGCAGCACTGACGACAGGATCAGTATGTTTGCCATGCATGTTGATAAAGCTTTGGGCGTATGGATTGGCGCGGCATGCATGCGGGTTCGACCCTAGAGTCACTACCCTCGAATCCCCCTTCATTATCGTAAGTACTTGCGTTTCGTGACGCACGAACTTTGAGACACAGAATTGGTATTTTAGCCTCGATATGGTCGGTATTGGTCGTTGGCGATTGAAAATCCGCTGGTCGAGGGTAGAGTCCCTTTATACTGAGAGTCAAGACAATGTGAATCCATTTCTGATTGGTTCCCGTATTTTAGGCCTTCACTGTGTCACAAACGGGAATAAAGATTACATTTTCACCGATTGCAAAGATTATATTCTGGGATGGACCAGGGAATTACGGGTTCGGCAAGGAACAAACGGAATGAGAGAAGGAACGGAGAAAGGAATTTGAGAATGGGCCGATCAAAGATTACAAAAAACGTTCAATTTCTGTAATCTTTATTCCCGTTTGTGACTCCATGAGGGGGTTTTGTCTTGACTCCCAGTATAAAGGGACTCTAGTCGAGGGAGGAAATTTTCGCGGGACGATGTCGAACAACGCGCACTGTGCGGCGGCAGTCTGGTGGCTGCGGTCGTGCGGTGGCGGCCAGGACCGTCGTGACACGTCCGTATTTCGTCAGTTGGCCGACAGATGAAGATCGTCTCCGGGCCTAGTCGGCTCATCCGGCTCCCAGTCCCGAGTCCCGGTTCCCGAGCGGGATCCCGGACCCCTCCACCACTCCCGACCTGAGGACAACGTCGCACAGTGGATCGAGTCGATAGGAGAGCTCGGACAAAATTTAGAAACTTTAAACGCTTATAACTCCATTTTTACAAGACTTAGAAGTTCTGAAAGCGGTTTCATTGGTTTTCTCGTGGAATTTTCTTCAAGAGGCACCCCCGACGCACAGTGTATCGAGCCAATAGGAGAAGTCGGACACAGTTTGGAAACTTTAGAACCTTACAACTCCGTTTATACACAATTTTGAGGTTCTAAAAGTGGTTTCATTGGTTTTCTCGTTAAATTTTCTTTCAGGATCATCCCTTAAAGTTTCAAATGTGATGAAATAAACATCAAAATTTGCAGTTTTAGTCAAAAATTCCATATCTGGCCTTTCTGATTAACTCGATCCACTGTGCGCCGTAGGAGGATACAAATGTTGCCAAATTTCCTTTGATAAATCATGAATTTCCGAGAAAATGTGTCAATATTTTGCTTCCAATTTTTAGAGAATGGAGCTCTTGAATGTGTGAGGGATTTGCGATACAATCTTGCGTGAAATCGCGCGAGAAATACGATGGTGCCACTGGTTTTCTCTAGAATCAAGTCCCAAGCTCAAGAAACACTCTCAAAGTTGAGGCCGTATTGGAGGGCCAGGGGATACCCCACGCTACCCTGAGTCCACCTCTATATCAAGACGAAGTCTCTGACAAGTTAAGGAGCAAATGCATTAGCAGGGTTGTCGTGTTTGCAGTTTTGGAGTCCCCAAACAAAGCGGCAACCTCGCAATGTATCTGCTTCCTATCTTTGCATAGAGACTTTGTCTTGATGTAGAAGGATATCCCTTCCATCACAAGCCTCAACTTTGAGAGCTTTCCTGAGCTTCGGAGTTGATTTCAATGAAAACCAATGGCACCATCGTGTTTTTCGCGAAATTTTACGTATAAGCTTTCGTAATCCAATCACAAATCGCTCACGCATGCAAGAGCTCCATTAGACTTCTTAGGTTGCCTCCCCTCGTGGGCCCTAAAAGCTTCTTTAAGCCAATTTTATTCAAAGTTCCGAGTCTCTTTGTGAGGTTCCGCCCGGTTTTGTCTCATCAACCATCAACACTAATGGAGACCGATGCCAACAGATTCAACCAATCAGACTCGTCGGTTTTCGATAAATCGAACCTTTTTAAGGACCTTTTTTCACGAGGCAGTACCAAAATTACGCTTAAACGCAACGTTGCGATTCGTCAGTCACCAAACCCGAAGTTCCGAACTCAAATGAAACAGCAACTGGAATGTTCGGGCGGAAAAGTAGTACCGAACCTCTAAATAACAACATTCGAACGCTCATAAGGCGTTTTTACTAAGGACGGTATCACTGCCGTGCTAAGGAAGAACGCAGTATGAACATCCGAAAGTTGCCAAATTTCCCGGAAAAAACAGGTATTTATGACGAAATTCATGCGTATTTTCCATCGAAATTTTCAGAGGTTTTACATGAAAGTGTGAACAAAATTGGTTAAAAATGATTTAAAACTTCTCCAATAAATTCCTATTTTATTGGAGGAAATGTGGCAATACTTAAAGGTTCATACGGCGTTTTTCCTTGGCCACGGCAGAGCACTACTGCCGTGCTAAGGAAAAACGCAGTATGAGCCTTCAGGCGTTGCCAAGATTCCTTCGATAAAAAGCTGAATTTACTGAGAAAATTGTGAATATTTTCCCCCACAATTTTTAGACAATTTTGTTCACACTTTCATGTAAAACCTCTGAAAATTTCGAGGGAAAGTACGTATGAATTTCGTCATAAATCCAAGTTTTATCAAGGGAAATTTGGCAACTCTCGGATGTTCGTATGGCGTTCTTCCTTAGGACGGCAGACTACTACCACGCTGTGCGATGACTGCGATGAGTCATCCTCGGGGCCCCCGCGCGGTCTTGGCGACCCCGCGAGTCGGAGGGTATAAATACGGCCGGGATCCGGGATGGGACCCCTCACCGAGTCCTCCCCCGCTCGCTCATTTCCAGCCCCACGCCGCAACAGCCCGCCACACCTTCCGAAATTAGGGCTCTTTGCGCTTCCGTGTTTTGCCCGACCCGAGCAAGGCTCCCGCCAGGTTTTCTTGGAATTTTTCCCATACCTATCCAAGGATTTCCTCAAAGTTGAATGAAATTAAGTTACACTGAGAGAAAGCTACACTGGAAAAAAAAACACATTGGATCTAGAGTCCAGACTCTTGGCAACATTAACCCAATAAAAATACTCTTGATTCAATCAGATTTAAGCTTAAATCAAAAGAAAATCCGCTCAAATTAAGAGGCTGGGTTCTTGATTTTAGCTTATAAATCCGATTGAATCAAGAGTATTTTTTCTTGTCGATGTTTTTAAGAGTCTGGACTCCAGATCCAATGAGTTTTTTTTTTCCAGTGTATGGCTTTTAAACCAATTAGTGGTTCATATGGAACGGAACACCACTAATAGTAGTAAAGGCCACGTATGGATTACATTTTGCAATAAGGAACCACAATCTCTGACTCGGCCATAAAGGCACCTTTCTACATTGGGAAACCGATGCGATGTATATGTTGTTTCTAAAAGGAGCCAGAAATAGTGGTTCCTTATTGCAAAATAAGGTCCATATAATAGTTAGTCAGTTACTTTATTTACAGACATTCAGTATCTTCGACTATTAACGTCTTTACGAAGAATTTGAAAGATGGGTGCATACTGCATACACAAAATTTCAGATTTTAAGGCTAGCGACTAGAAAAGCGAGGAAAGTCAGGGAACGCAACTCGACCGGGAGAATTCAGGGAAAAGTCAGGGAATTTTTTGTGGAGCCGGGTTCCACGACTTCCACGTAAAAATCGAGTCCGCGACGGGCTAGCTGATCGCGCCGTTGTGCCAACGTTTCGACCACATTAATTTTACGTGCCCTTACGTTATCGTGAAGAAGTCAGGGAATTTTCATGAGAAGAAATCAGGGAATAGTAAAATGAAATTTTGCTAACCACTGTAAGTGATACTATGGTGTTCCATGTGTGCTAGCTTAATGAAAACGATTTGTTTGATCCTTTCACTCCGATCTGCTGAAAAAAAAACACTAATATTATCGTTGTTTGTCATGGGAATGTGTACTTTATTAAACCGTTGAACTCATCACTCATCTTTGACCTGTCTATGATAAGAGCTCTTCCGTCGCACAGTGGATCGAGTCAATCAGAGTGGTCGGACGTGAAATTTTTTACTAAAACTGCAAATTTTGATATTTATTTCGTCACATTTTAAACTTTTAGGAGTGCTTTCTGAGGAAAATTTCACGAGGAAAACCAATGGAACCACTTTTAGAATCTCAAAATTGTGTATAAACGGAGTTATAAGCTTTTAAAGTTTCCAAACTGTGTCCGACTTCTCCTATCGACTCGAACTACTGTGCGTCGAAACGTGTTTCCTCTTATGCGCGTGGGATGCAAGAACTCAATCCTTTCGGACCTGAAAATTTTAGCGTACATAACACTCTAAAATGGAAACAATGAACTTGGTAGCAAAGACTTAAGGAGGAGAGCCCCAACATGAATACAGGCCTGTATAAGTAGATATTGACACACATTTGACGCGTAAAAAGTAATCGAGATGCATCTGCAAGGTGTCTACAAGTCCGGAAAGTCCGGAAATAGTGCTGATTTTTTTAGGGCGATCCGGAAGTACTGGAAAAGTGCGAAAAATTTCGCGTGAAGGTCCGGAATTTTTTCATTTTCTTGTAATTTTTGTCGCAATTTCAACGAGAAATCCAATTTTTTTTAAATTTGTCAAATTTCGTCTAATGGAGGTACTGAATGTTTCTGTCGAGTAGGTACTGAATTTCTTGGATATGTACTGAAACGGTTGTGTAAGAAGACTGATTTTCGGCCAGCCTGTTTTAGTAAACACCCTGACCTGAATCAGTGCGTGGCGTGCTTTGCGATTTCTCGATCGTTATGTCATTTAAACCTATGGAAAAGGATCGATAAACAGGATGTTCGCAGCGAACACCTTAATAACGATTCTTTAACATAGATTTAAATGGCATAACAAACGATTTATCGCAATTCACGCCACTCCACTGATCTGAACGTATCTTTCAGTAGTAGCCTCAGTTTCCAAAAATTCGATGAAATCGCGAGAACGTTCTTGTTGCCAATTCATGTCTTACCTCCGTGTGACGTCGGGAGACAAACTGGGATAGCACGTAACACGTACGTACCAGTTTCCGAAGACGTCAGAGAGCCCTTTCTGTCGAAAATTCAATTTTATCAATTTCGATCCCTCCAAGTCCGGAATTTCCGGAAATAGTGCTGTTTTGATAGGGCGATCCGGAAGTACTGAAAAAGTGCGAAAAATTCCGCGTGAAGGTCCGGAATTTTTTCATTTTTTGTGATTTTTGTCGCAATTTGAGCGAGAAATCCAATTTTTTTAAATTTGTCGAATTTCGTCTAATGGAGGTACTGAATTTTTCTGTTGAGTAAATACCGAATTTCTTGGATATGTACTGAAACAGTTCTGCAAAAAGACTGATTTTCGGCCAGCCTGTTTCAGTAGACACCCTGATCTGAACTTATCTCCTAGAAGTAGCCTCAGTTTCAAGAAAATTCGATGAAATCGCGAGAATGTTCTTGTTGCCAATGCATGTCTTACCTCCGTGTGACGTCGGAAGACAAACTGGGATAGCACGTAACACACGTACGTACCAGTCACCAAAGACGTCAGAGAGCCCTTTCCGTCGAAAATTCAATTTTATCAATTTCGATCCCTCTCCCTGGAAAACGCTACCGTGAAACAAGGGCGACCAGCCGGAGGGAGAGACAAAGACAGTGTTGCCTATATCTTGAAGAAGGTGAAGACAATATTTTCGTATCAAAATTGGGCTAGCCGTCCAATTTTTATTAAAGAGGAATGTTGCACGGTGACCAAAACTTATCAAATTGTCTATTTTAGCGGTCCTTACTCCAGGTATGACGGGGGTCCTCGTGTTCAGTTCACTCAGTAGTTTCCACGTACGGCCTGGTTACACGCTCAAATTTCCGTCAAATTCCGATCAAAATGATGACCAAGATGGCGGTCAAGAGTTATCTAGATTGATGAGTAAAATTAATTAAAACAGAGTGTTAATCGAAATAAGCATGAAATAAGCACGGTTGTGTGGAAATCAGATGAAGGATGAGCCCCACAGTTCCATCATTTACCATCAAATTTTTGCAGGCCGCAGAAATTTGATGGTGGGTGGTGCGCACCAGACTCCATTTGATCGGAAATTGATGGGAATTTGAGTGTGTAACCAGCACATTAAACACAAAATTCATCAAATTTCAGACACCTGCAAATTCTCTATTCAGGGCCGGATTTACTTCCTTGCCGCCTCCTCCTCATTCGGTTTGAAACATCAGTAAATAAAAATCATCAAGTGGGCGTGCCGGTGAGGGAGGGGTGCATAAAACGCGTTTACTCGTGTTGGACACATTTTTTGCGAAAGCCCTGTCAACACTACTAGCAAAAGTTCACGGAACTTTGCGCGAAAGTTAAGTTCCGTTAACCTATCTCTGTGTGGACAAGGCCTTCCATTTATCTTAACTTCCGCCGCGCCGCACTGACTGCACTGTGTTTGGCGCAATGCATGAAGTATTCCTACAGTCTTGTAGGCGCTATGCGTTTCTCGTCGACCGCTGCTAGCTGACCGCAGTGTATTTGACACAATGCGTGAAGTATCCATGCAGTCTTGTAGGCGCTATGCGTTTCTCGTCTTCCGCTGCTAGCTGACCGCACTGTGTTCGACGCAATGCGTGAAGTATTCATGCAGTCTAGTAGGCGCTAATATGTGGACATGCCTATACCGCCGCACCGAGGGCTTCTCCTTTTCATTTCAAGTCCTCGTCATCATTGCTCTCTGCGCCACGCTGTTCCAGGCCAAATTGCGTGTTTGGTTTCTCTCTGAACTCGACTTTTTAAAGGTGGTGTCTCTTGTATCACCGAAAGACGACAAAATTAGAAATGACTGTACCCTCACGAAATGAGACATTTTGTCGCATTTTCTTGTTTGTAATTGTATTACTGAATCCGATTATTTTTAATACCTACATTTAAAAAAATTGTAAAATTTTCCGCCCCTTAAATTTGCCGC